>NC_080167.1:59766212-59806027 GCF_950295315.1 Erinaceus europaeus
TCTCCTCTGGTTTCTCTCCTGTTCCGTACGCACAGCTCCTCCCCGCCCCGCCCCCCCTTCCCCCAAGAGCAAATCAGTCACCTTTCTTTGGAGTACAAGTCAGTGGGTCTGGGTTCCCGTGGTCTGGCTAGTCAGCAGATGTTTCTACAAGTTTTATTCGGAAATGCACCTAGGCCAGCCAGCATTGTGAAATGGAGAACAACCGTGTGTTGGAATTTGAGTTTTAGAGAGAAAGAGAAACAACGACGAGGAATCCCTTTAGAACAATTCATGAGAACAGTTTCTGGGATGGTCAGTGACACACCAAAAGCAAATAAAATGTTTCAAGAGACACTTGTAGCCGGGCGCACCCCACCCTCCACGTGACTTATTCCAGGAAATGTTAGGCTTCCACAACCCGCGCGCCAGGCGGCGGCAGACGCATGGTGCCTCTAAGCAACTGTTTGGAAGTTTTTCCATACTTCTGAAAACATACTTGACGCTTCTTTTCTTTGATGGCAGCTCAATAGGGGTGAGCCGCGCTGCCCCCTCCCCAGCTTCTCTCCCCGCCACTGCGCTTTCATCCAGGGCTTGAATTGTGTTGTCAAAGTTTAGTAGACTGAAGGAGGGCTGGGGGTGGGGGTGAGCATGAGAACTAAGGGGGTGTCTTGAAAAGTCTTGGAAATTGGTATATTTTGCAGGTGTAGAATGAGCCTAATAGGCATGGCTAGTGCGCGCTCCCCAATGGCGAGGGTATGACAGGGACAGCTGGCTCGGTTTTCAGTGTGAAAACACCCCCTCGGTGGACCAAACACAACGACACTGACCTTTCTGCGGGGGAACCAGAGATGTGTCTTTGACTGAATTAGCCATAAAGACGTCTTGCTATGACTTTTGTTCCTCACTAAAGCAAAGAAATATTGCGTTTAATATGAGAAGTGCCATTCACAGCTTTTCCTTGCCCCTTAAGAAATATTACAGTGCTGATTTACTAACCCTGTTCTGTCTAGCTGGCCCCAGGGGTTGGGGGCTGGGGGGCTGGGGACGGGTCGCTGGGACAGAGGAGGTGGTGGCAGAGGCTAGGAGCTAAACTGCCTCTAACCTCTTTCCAAAGTTCTCTTTGAGGCAGAAAATTTATCAATCTTTTCATCTGACACTACTTTGAAATATATCATTGTCATCCAGAGTTGTTTGATAGATTATCTGCAGGCTCACTGCCTTTTTCAAGGTCAAGTTGAAGATTCCTGTTTGCTGTTTAACCTAGTTAAAAACTCAGAACAATGCTTGCCTGTTAAATCTTCACTTGTTCTCATGGGACGTGCTGGAAATCCAATTTTTCCCACTGACATTTCATCTGCTTGAGATCCTAAATTCAGCAGTCAGAGCTCAGTAGGGACAGGAGAAGGCGCCCAGGAGATAAAGATCTTTCTCCCCAAAGTGTGGACTAATTTTTCTCTGAATGCCCTGCATTGATTACCACTGCACGCATTTTATTCAACTTTCTGCCTTCCTTCCAGCAGGAAACTACAGATGCTCTCTCTGAATGCAGAAATGTAAAGAAACCGTGGTCACTCTGTCAGAACTTAACCTGTTGCTCTAAGCACACTTTAAAGTCAGTCTCCAAATCATCGAGTTTTGTGGGCATATTTATGTTTTAAGGGAAAGACAGGCTCCGCAAGTTTCTTCTATATCTGCGATGATTGATTTTTTTTTTTTTTATTCAGCCCAACTTTTATGTACCTTGCAAAAATGTTCTGGACCAATGTGATAAATTACAGATATGCAAATTTCTTTGAATGGTGTTGTAAGTGTGTCTAGCTGGAGCTGAATAACTTCTTGCAAGTCAGTCTGTGCGCACACAGGACCCCAGGGAGCTGATCAAAGCACCCATTCTCTTTCATCCCCGGTATTCTCCTCCAAACTATTTCGATACAATATGTTTCCATGATGCACTTAATGTGCTAGGGACATAGAACTCATTACAACCTAGCTAGTTCTGCCGACCTCTTTGTTCTGCCTCAGAAAGTCAAAGAAAAAAGGAAAAGCACTGCCAGTTGCCAGCTTTCTGAAATGCTAAAGCATGCGTCATTTTTCACCAGGTCTCGTCTTGATATCCTCAAAAGACAAACTATGGAACCGGCCTCAACCCTTTCTGGCATTAATTACACTGCTGTCCAGTCAATCGTTTTTCCTATTATATGCATTTCTCAGCAGGGATTTTTTTTGCAAGACTAATGCAGCTGCAAGTTAAAGTATGAATGCATTTTTATCACTATGCAAAAAAAAAAAAATAAGTGAGAAGGCTGCAAAACCTGCAACTGAACTTCTTAGAGTCTTGTGGTAGATAATAGACCCAGGGTGGGACTTAGGAAGTTTTACAAATTCTCTAAAACCTAAAGTTGAAGAAAAGCCACAGATTTTGCCATTGCGCCCTCAATCACTGTGCCATTTGAAAGCCTGCCATGCCACCCAGATAAACATCCAAGGTGGAACTTTGCAAAGTTTCTGTTAAAATTCTGAAATGAGACCGTCTGTGCTGAGCCCAGCTAGGAGGATGCTTCCAAGGAATTTCCATCCAGGACAACAGCAAGGAGAATATAAATTCTATTTCATTTCCTCCGTTTTTTTGTAGGGTTGATTGGTTGGTGGAAATGGCTGGCAGCCAGTTCTGGGAAAGATTCCAAACCTGACTCCGATTAACCCTCTCTGGTGAAACTCTGCTGGAAACCAACTCACCAGCAATTGCCATTAATCTACTTACTAATTAAGCCAATTCATTTCTAAAGGAGAAAAATTCCTTTCTTTAGCCAAACTGATGGGAGGAAATTTGAAAGAAGCGCCAAACTGTGTAACTGTAATTCAGCCAAGGACTGCTAAAACAAGGTGTTGATATATAGCAGCAGATTTAAAACAAGTTTCTAGGGCAACACTCCTCCGGAGGCGGTGGCATATAGTGCATAGTAGATGAAGCTCGAATAATGCTCCGCGGAGATGCCACCCCATGTACTGGCATTGAAAATGTACAGGGCGCTCTCCGATTCAAGCTTGTGCTTTTTTACGCACAGATAAAGCACCCTCTAGCTTTCTTTTGCACCAGAGTATATCAGCTTTATTTGACAGCTGCCACAAATTTATTTCTCGAGACGTACTGAAGAGCTTTAGAAATGTGTAATCCACATTTCTGGGCTACAGACAGGCTGGGCTTGCAGTTGGGAAACGGAAAGGGCCAGATTGAAGGTTATGCACAGAAGCAAACTAACCGTCCTGCCAGCACTGCAGAAAGGGCAGGGGCTTGAATCTAGCTGGGTCTTTCTACTTACTAGGGAGCAAAACCTCCAATCTTTTCTTCACCAGCTAAAGAATTGCTTGTAGGTGTTAAGACATGGAGCCCTGTGCCTATGTAAGACAAAAGTGGACCTCCTCCAGTGGAGTTTTTAAATCCTCTTGGTAACTTCGATACTCCTGGGGCTTATAACTGGCTAGGAGGCAGCAAACCAGTTTGACTTCAGAGAGGGTGTGAAACTAAGAGCCTTAAAATGTTTAATTGAAGTTAAGTGTTTCTCAGCTTGTTTCTAGGGCATGGGCGGAGCCCAGGAAGCGCGAGGGCTGGGCTGGGCTGGGCTGGGCTGGGCTGGGCTGGCGGGTGTGTGTGTGTGTGTGTGTGTGTGTGTGTGTGTGTGTGTGTGTGTGTGTGTGTGTGTGTGTGTGTCAGGGTCCGCCCTGGGAGGGAGGGGTTTCCTGGGGCTTTTGGGAAAGTTGGGTTCTGAGGGTGAGAGCAAAGAGTCCCAGTGCACGACAGAGACTAACAGTTCTATTGGGAACGACTTGGAGGAGGTTTGCCTTGCTGGAGAAGGCCTCAGCCAGGCCAGTGAAAGCCCTCTGTCTGTGGTTTGGCTCTGTGCGGCAGCTCAGTTTGGGCTCCCTTCATCCACATCGTCCACTGGGGTGTTCTGTAGTACCAGTGGCTTGAGCTCAGGCTCTTCCACCGGGCTTGAGAGTTTCACTGAAAAGAGACAATGGAAGTGAGCTTTGCTTTACTGGACCTTATACACCCCCCCCCCACACACCACCCTTAACCCCACCGGAAGCTCTTGGCCTCTCTTTGAGGGGGTCCTCCCCTGGCGGCCTCAGCCGGGAGGTGGCCTCTTACATGACCTGAGGGAGAGGATGGTGGGGATGCAGGCTAGGCAGTCTGCCTCTGCTTGGCCTTCAGAAGGGCCCATGTCAGTCAGGATTCCCTTCTAGATGCCTTCCTGCCGCCTCAGCCTGTGGGGAGTAGTGGCCCTAGTGTCTGTGACCAAGCCCAGAGGTGACATTTTCTGCAGAGTCCCCTCTGCAGAAGCAGGAGCCACTGTGCGAGAAAGCATAACAGTGGAGACATTGTTCCTGCTTGGGTCAGTCCAGAGATCTTAGAGGGAAAGTTTTCATTTATCTATTATTGTACATGAGATAAAATTACAAACATGGGGACAAAACAGAAAAAAATGGGTAAAGGTTTTAAACCTGGGGAGAGGGGAGGTTTGGCTCTTCCTCCAAGCCTGGCTCCCTGCTCAGGAGGCAGAGACTTTTACCTGGTGTATAAATTGTGAGGAGAGCGTTGGGGGTCTGAGATAGCAAAGCCACAACATGGGATGTGATGTTCCAGCTTTGAAGGGGAACAAAGGCCCTGAGCTAATCCCAGTGAAAGCCAGGAGCGTGGAGAAGGCAACAAAGCCCTGCAGCCTGCCGTCACCGGTAGGTGTCAATGTGGACACTCAGAGCCGGCCAGTGGGGCGAGGAACACAGAGCCTGCTGTCATCCCGAGGAGGAACATGAACAAAGATAAAAACGTGACAACCTCGGCTCTCAATGGTGGGGAGGTTCAAAGTGGAGTGCTGGGGAGTCCATCTGGGTCAAGGCTTTCCTGAAGCTGGGGCTTCCCTTTTTTTTTTTTTTTTTCCTACTCAAGCATCCACTGGGGAAGCTCTGAGGGCCCCTGCCCAAGGCAGCTGTTCCTCTTAACTGCAGAGTTCCTCTAAATAACATCCAGATCCACCACTGGGCCAAGGTGAAGAAAACACACTTTCTAGATTCCTGAGCATTGTGCAAAGGGCACTGTTTCCTGCAGCCCAGTGTAGCATATGACTGCTTTAAGCCTGTATGAACTTGAACAGTCTACCTTAACTTTGAGAAAAAAGCTCCTGCACTCATTTATACAGTTAATGAAAAGAAGTAATGCATTCTCTTAAGCAACTATACAGGTATGTGAGTGAGGGTAGGGTCATTATGATTTAGAATACATTCATCTGATAAAGAAGTTTCTGGTAGTAAACACTTCAAGGAATAATGGAAACCTGGGAGAGGCTAAGTATGCTTCTGATTTTAGCAGACAGAGCATTTAGCAGCAAGTGAATTTCGTCTATAGTCTAGGGGAGGTCCTTGGGAATCTTTTGCTAAAGCAACCCATGAGAAGAGACTATTTTAGAGAATAGATGAATGGAAATGATAATAAATTAAGTTATCATAAGGACCCTGACACAGTTTCTCTTAATCTACTTATTAAAAGTACAAGTTGAAAAATTATAATGTAATAACAATCTGATTTTCCTTCATCGAAATAAGTCATCTAAATAATAAAAAGGGATGTAAGTATCTTTAAAAAAAACTAATGACATTTCACAGGTAATGCAATTTAGAACGAAACACTTCCATGTTTTCTTTTCCAACAATGTGCATTTTTGTAAACTGCTATAAATTGCAATTCAAAAGCACTGATCTCGCCATCCCCAATCATTTTTTATACTGATCAAATGAATGCAGATACTCCCACTTGGGAGGGGCGACATGACATTTCACTTGGCAGTTCTAAACAGGTCACAGACCTTTCACAGACCCTAAGGCAGTGGGAGGGAGCTCTTTACTAAACCGTGTAACCAAATCAAACCAATGGTTACCCCTTTTCAAAACCATTGGAATGGTTTGCACAATGCTATTCACATAGCAGCACAGAAAGTGAAAGGATGGTCATCCAATGGAAATTTCTTTCCTTTTGTTTAAACTTGCAGTGCTCAAAAAGTAATACTTGAAGGAACACAATCACATTTGCTATGATAAAGCAATCATCAACAATAAACATGCATTTTCTTGGCACAACAGGGTCTGTCTGTAGCCTTCCCTTGGCATGTATATGTATGCATATGTACGTATGTATATGTATGTATATTTATTGGAGATGTTGCTTTGTTTGAAACCTTAGGCACAAAGACACAACATGGCTGCCCTGGAGATGACCTATTGCTTTCAAGTTGCTTGAACACATCAGAATTTCCATTGTTAAGGTTGATTAATTGAAACTGATAAGTTACCATGAATAAAGATTGTTTTTCTGTTTAATGTGGTGGGGCTGATTGGGTAAATGCCTCATTCATGTAGCTTTGCAGTGCAGCATATGGGCAAGAGTCATTCAGTATCACAAACATATACAATTTATTATGCTTGTATGGGCACAACCAAATGGTCTTTCTACTTAAATGACTTAAGTTTCAATGACAAATTCCATTTAAAGAGTCACGAGTAACATGAGGTGTAGTTTTGTAATGTATGCTTAAGAGTTTAAATCTCTGAGTTTCTGTGAATATTTTTAAAAGATGAATACTTAAATATTTTTTTAAAAGGGCACTGGTCCAAATTATACTTTAACATTAGTCATTGGGAATACAGAAGAATTATTTATCTTAAACATTAGCAGACATTTGAAGAGAAAGCTCTTTATCACCTGATGTCACTTTGTATACTATTCTCCTGATAAGTGTTTACCCTAAATGTTTCACTGCAGTGCAACCAATGGTAGTGCACATGGACCAGCTTACAGTGAAATGCAAAGGAAACTGACAACTAACATGTCAACTTCATGATGTCTCTTTTAAAGATGAAATCAGAAGCCAACATTCTAACATAATTTAGGAACTATCACATTAAAAAGCAGTGATTTTAATTTTTCCAAAATCAGATTACTCTTAATTTTCTTTACTTGAAAGCTGATGTGACTTTTTTTTAAGGCATTAATTACAGAAAAACTGTCATAAATATTTACTGATAAAGGTAAGCTTTCTACATTTTTGTAACTATGTTGCAACACCCTTTCCCCCACATTTTTCATTTAGGTCATTTATATAATCACCACAGAGAAATAAAGAAAAATATGAAAGACATGCTAATGAACTAAAGAAATGACTGTATCAAACCATCAAAGAGATAGTTACCATATTCAGCCTTTAATGTCTTATCAAATAAATTCTCTGGTCATTCATGTCCACGAAACAGTTCAAGTTCACCCAACATTTCTCAATTCAATTAGATGGGTAATCCCAGTTCAGCTCTTCTGGAGAGTAATAAACCACATTGGTCACAGCTGACCACAGTTAGCATGTGTTTCATAAAGGACTGGATGTCCATTGGAAAGCTGATCAGTGCACCGTCACTTGTAAAATTCTCTCCTGCATTTTGAAGTGATAATCTGTATCTAATTTTTAAAGAAAAATTTACTCTCCTTTCACTCTTCTGAGGCCAATTTCTTTTTGGGACCTGAATAGAGATCATTGGTGAAACAGTACCAAATAGCTTTGGTATGTGTATAACAAAAACCCACCCCTTTGTAGAACATAACAAATTATGCAGTGTTCACAGATGCGCTTCACATTGTGCCTTTTGTGAGAAAATGAAGGCCCAACTCTATTCCCCACCCCCCTCTTTATGAAAGACTGGGCTCCCAATGCAATCTGTCCTGATCCTAGAGAGAAAAAATAAATATACTAGCTAAAGTGGGAGCTGTAGTTAGTTCTTTTTAAATGGATTTTCACTTGAACTCTGGTCTGCGTACTGTATCCCAGTATGAATTTGAAACTATAGGCAGCTCTTTATCCCTGTGAACAAGTGAACAACTTGAGGCCCAAGCATTAGAGATTTAATCTGTCTTCTATTTTATCTTTGATGCCTCTATATTTGATGAAAAGAGTTGTCATACAATCTCACGACTGAATTTATAGGTTACTAAAGACATACAGTAGATTTTTAGTTATGCTTTAAAAATATACACAGTGGAAATATTTAAAATTTTGAGGAGTGCAGAAAGGTTTTCTCAGGCCATTATCCTGCCCCACGATACCTCTAACAATCCTGGTATGAATTCCACTGATTGTGTTAGCCTTTGAGAGTCAGTCTTAGGATGTAAATTTTAAACATTAGGAAACTCCATGTTTTGAGTGCCCAGGCAAGGGGATTGCTTGTGGTGGGTGTTTATAAAGTCTGTGGACTGAATGAGTGATCTACAGAGGAGGTACAGCCTAGAAAATATGGCCTCTTTGGTCCCATGGCTATTGAGGTTCTCTCCTATATTATTCTAGTCTTGGCCAGGAGACGTGCTCTGACCAATGGGACAGGAACAAGTGCTGTGGTCAAGCAACTTGAACAGCCATCTGTGTTGCTTCCTTTTGTTGTTTTTGTGACTTTTGAGTCCATCATGATAGCAGGACTGGACTCAAAGATGAGAAATGCACAGTCCCTGTCATCCCAGCAGATAGTCATTCTGAGGTCATGGGTGACCAGGTAAGCTGAGAATATGAGAGAGCAAGACCAGGCAGGTGCTCCATCATCTTGGTGAGAACTTGTGTAAAGGTGCAGACACACAGACTATTCAGGAGATAACAAAGAACAGCAAACATTTTGTTGGCTTGATTAGAAAGCTCACAAGGGGGAGGAGGGTGGGCACAGAAGCAGCTAGTATGAATGATTTTCTGTGCTAAATTGATGACCCTACTTTTATCTTGAAAGTTGCAGATATCTATTGAAGGACTGCAGAGGAAATAACAAGGTGTGTCAAAGTAAACCAAAGAATACAATTCTTAGTGATGCAATTCAACATTCGGGAAAAGGTAACTTCTTGCCCATTTCACAAATGGAACACCAGGGGATATTGCTTCCACTCATCTATAGCCACCTGTTCTGCTGTGGTTTTAGAACTTTGGAACCTACAAATCATCAGATGGTGGGATTCCCGTACAGAGATGATGGGCCTAGACCTCTAACAGATCCCTCTCACCACTGTCACTGGTCATCTCCATCAGGAACAACATAATGGACCCCTTTGTGGGCCCCTATAGGACCTTGTCTTTAATGTGGATCAACAATGGTAGGGAATGTTTCATTCTCCAAAGGGAGGTTGGACAACATACTCTACCTATCACCTGAGGAAGCTGGGTCTTGAACTTAGTGTAGCCTGGAATGTTCCTAGCTGTGACCACAGAATGTGAGCTCAAACCTACAGGGATGCAGAGGTTACATAGGCTCCTGTGCTGACTATGGGCCCCAGATCAAATTGATGGGGTTTACAGTCAACAATATTTATGTACTTTCAAATACTTATATACTTTGGGAGCTACTCTCTTCCCTGACCCAGCTTTCTAGTCCTTTTTCCAACTATGATACCATCTCCCCAGACAATAACCTGGGTCCACCTGCATATGTTAGGCTCAGGCAAAAACTAGTAAAGTCACAGGCCCCTTGGAATATACCTAAAATAGACCTACTAGCTTTTTCCAAAACAGAGATCCCAAATCTTCATCTGCAATACTCTTGGCTTTAGGTTCATGATTATTCAACATTTGTTCTGGTTTATATCTTAACTCTTTTTCAGTCACCAGGTTCCAGATGCTACCATGATGACAACCTGACTTTGCTGGGCACATGACTCCACCAGTGTGTCCTGGAGCCCCACCTCCCCAGATCCCTACTCTACTAGGGAAAGAGAGAGACAAACTGGGAGTATGGATCGACCTGCCAAGCCCATGTTCAGTGAGGAAGCAATTAGAGAAGTGAAACCTCCCACCTTCTGCACCCCATAATGATCCTGGGTCCATACTCCCAGAGGGTTAAAGAATAGGAAAGCTATCAAAGGAGGGGATTAGATACGAAATTCTGGTGGTGGGAATTGTGTGGAAATGTAATCATCTTATAGCCTTGCCAATATTTCCATTTTATAAATAAAAATTAAGAACTACAACAACAGAAAGCAGGCTTGAAGGGGGAAAACCTGTGCAGAGGAACTAAGCAAAACCATCTGATGATTTGTAGGTTTCAAAGTTCTAACATCACAGCAGAACAGGTGGCTGTAGATGAGAGGAAATGATATACATTTAGAAGCAATGTCAGCACAGTATTCAAGAAGTACTTTATGGAGGTGGAGACAGAAAGAAATTGACTTGAACCTTAAACTGATTTCTGAAGTAAACAAAAGAACAGAAGGACAACAGCAAGATATGCATTAGAGCACAAATTCACTGTAGATACAGTTTTGTTTTTATATTTTAAACTTTACTTATTTGATATGATAGAACAGAAAGAAATTGAGACATTTAGAGAGGGAAAACAGAGACACCTGCAGCACTGCTTTACTACTCCTAAAGCTTTCCCTCCATAGGTGGGGACCTGGGGTTTGAACCTGGTTCCTTGTGCATGATAATATGTGCACTTAACCAGGTGTGCCACCACCTAGCGCCTCTAGATACATTTGTATTGATGAAATAGTCTGGCACAAATTTTTAATTTTAATGTGTGCCTAGCATATTTGAAGAAATAGTTCATAATATCCACAAGAGAAGAATTATGATACAAATCAGACCCAAACTAGAGAACTAGCAGCTATTAAAAAGAATGAATTAAGAAATTAGAAATTCAAACCTTATTAAAATGAAAGACTAAGACATGTGCTAAATCAGCTACAACTGAAGAGGGGCTAAGAAAACTAGAAGATAAAGATGAGGAACCCCCCATATGCAAAACAGATAAATATAAAATTTTAAATGCATACAAAAACACTTCAGAGATAAGTCAGAAGAAAATAATGTGGAGAATGTTGTACAAACAATATTTGACAAATTTCTAGAAGTAAAGAAAGACATGGATAATCAGATCAAATTTTATTGTGACTACTAAAAATTTTATTGAGTACATTGCAGTAAAGCGACAGGCCACCAATAATAAAGACAAAACCTTAAGAGTTTTCACAAAGAAGATGAAAATGACTATAAATAATGGACAAATTAGCAACTTATTTCATATCATTCCAACCAAAGGCTCAAAATTGTCATAGTTTTTCTCAAATCAATAGGTTACCTTCTGTTTGCAGGTTTCTCTCCCTCCCTTCCTCTCTTTCTTTCATACTTTATTTTGTTCATTTACTTTTACTTATTTATTAGATAGAGACAGAAATTTAGAAGGAAGGGGAGATACAAGGAGAGGGGAAAAGACACCTGCAGTACTGCTTCACTACTTGTGAAGTTTCCTCCACTGTAGGTTGGGCCCAGGGGCCTGAACCTGGGTCCTTGCACATTATTACAAGTGTGCTCAACCAGGTGCACCACCACCTGGCCCTGTTAGATATACTTTTCACCTGTGGAGTTGGCAAAAAATAAAATCTTTCAAAATTATATTGTAGTTGGTGGAAACAATAAATTAACCAATTAACCAATACTAACACTTATACCTTAATTTTTTCTTTTAAGTCATAGTTTCTTGTGTTAAAAAAAACTGCCTTTTTTTTTTTTGGCAAGACTGGCTCATGTAATGGTGGCCATTTTAGTCAATACCAGGCCAAGACCTGGCATTCTAGTCAGGGAATCCTTGGTTTTAGACCTCTAACAGATCACTTTCTCCACCATCACCGGTCACTTCCACCAGGAATGTCATAAACCCTTTTGTGGGCCTCTCCAGCACCTTACCCTCTGTATGAAGTGGCAGTGGTAAAGACTTGTCCCACTCTCCGAAGGGAGGCTGTGTCATCCTACTCTGCCACTCATGGAAGACTGGTCCTAAAATGAGTGCAGCGTAGATTGTTCCCAGCTATGACCATGGACTGTGAGTTTAGACTAACAGGAACTCAGAGGTTATATAGGTTCCTGTGCTGAATATGATTATATAAAGCCCCCAATGTGGTAGACAACTAACTGTGTGTGTGTGTATTCCACCCCCCCCCAAGTTTGGGAGCACACTCTCTGCCTTAACCTGGCTTTCAAATTCTATTCTCAATTCTGACTCCAACCTCCCAGATTCAACTCCACCTTCATGTTAGCTAACAAGCTCAAGCAATGATTATTTTAAATCCCAGGTGCCTTGGAAGATAACTAAAATAGATATCCTAGCTTCCTTGTACCCTGGCTCCCTATTCTCATTGGGTTCATTCTTATCCTTTAGTTCCTGTTTATTAAACATTTTATCCTGCTTTATATCTTATTGCCTTTCAGCCATCAACTTGCAGATGCATCCTGACCTCCCTGGGCAAATGACCTCACCAATGTGTCCTGGAACCTCACCTCTCCAGAGCCCTACCCCAGTAGGGAAAGACAGATACAGGCTGGGGGTATGGATCAACCTGCCAATGTCCTGTCCAGTGCAGGAGCAATTACAGAAGCCAGCTCTTCCACCTTCTGCACCCCAAAAAAGAATTTTTGGCCCTACGCCTAGAGGAGGAAAATATTAGGGAAAGATGACTTGAGGACTCTGAACCCCAATTTCACTGGAACCCAAAATGTTGGTCACCAGAAATTTTTGTTTTTATACCATCACTGGGAGGGAGAAATCTGGAAAACACTAGAGGAGTCAGGCAATGTTTTGCTTATCTGAGAGGAAATAGGAAAAGGGAAGGATACTCAGATAGTAATAGGTGTGCGTGTAACTTGAAAAGGAGGTGAAGGCAGGGCTGTAGGATTGAATAAAATGGATATATATATATATATTAGTCAACTGTATCTGTGACCTTGGGAGAATTATTGTAGTTTCTGCTGAAGAGGGAGAGGGACACAGAGCTCTGGTGGTGAAAACAATGTGGGATTATACCCATACTATCTTATAATTTTATAAATCAGTATCAAATCACTAACAGAGAATTAAAATTTGATTTTTGCAATTTTATTACAACAAAAAATGTCACTGAACCCTATTTACAACTAGTATTAATGTTTACAAATTGGTGAGAAATAAAATAGTAAAATACATTTCATGTTCAGTGTTTCAAAGAGTGAAAAGAAATGTTCAAAAATGGTACCAAATCTATCAGGATTGTTCGACTCTTTTTTAGAAGCCATTAGCAATCACCTCCTTACTGCTGCCCCCTGACAGAAGAGTTGGCAAGACAATGTAATCTAGGTTTAAACTTGGGTTTCTCCAGTGGTTCAGATATTCCTGTTTGAGTTTTTTTTTTTTCTCCCTCTCTTTCCGACAAGCCACTTAAAGAGTCACTGTTACTTTGAGGTTTTATCATGAAGATTCATGTTTTGGGGGCTCATTAGGAACCTTTCCAAAGATTACAATGTCAATAGCACCTAATTACAGGACTGTGAGAAAGGTCTTCTTGAGTACATAAAATCCATGGCCATACACAATGGACAGCTCAGATCCCAAATTTTATCACAGCTAAGGAGCAAACAAATTAATAATGTTACCCAGGCTCTTTTGGGATAAGTACTACTGTGGAAAACACTGCTTTGAAATTTTGTAGATAGTATTGTACTATTTTTTTTTTATTAACACAGGCTTATTTACTTCAAATATCTAATGTTCTATGAGTGACAACTGTGTTGCTCTTTTTAGAGTTTGTGAGATTAAAAGTTGCAACACAGCAAATAATTTTCAATCTGTTTGGGAAAGATATATCACATTATATGACTTGCTTTAAACTATATTTTATGTTTAGTTTTACAGCTTTCAAAATATCTACTTGTATATCTTGATGCCAATATTGAATTTTATTCCTATTTATGCCTGGTAGAAAGTGATGTAATGAGAAAAAAAAAAACTAGTTCGTTTAAGTCACTACACCACTATGACTCTCCAGTGTGTGTGTGGGTCAAATGTAGGTTGTGAGGCTTTAGTTCCAGGAGGCAGGGATTATATTCAGGAGGGAAGGGAGGGATGTGGGTTAGTCAGGCATGTCACCCATGCTCTTTCATTTCAACCTTATATCAAAGCCCTGAGGTGAGGTCACTACTTGTATTTTATATCACTGAAGGAACTGAGAAGTTACTCAATGGCTAAGTGTCTCTCTTCCTCCATGGCCTCTGTTCTAGCACACGTCTCATCGTTGAGAGTTGGGGAGAGTGGGACAACACATTGTTATGGGTCTAGAGACAAGTCAGTGGAGTGCTAATTAGTCTAGGATCTGGGGCCACCCTCTCTGGGTTTGGCTCTAGATGCTACACTTAAGAGTAAATCTTAAGTATAGATCTTAAGAGGTGGCTCCCTAAGCTTCTCCATAGCCAACTGTCTGTTTTATAGCCTAGAGTTCTGTAAGGGTTAGAGTTAAAGCTTGAAAGATAGCTAGAATAGCATGTGAGCCCTTGAAGAGTTAGCTATACATAATTGTTAGCATTATCTTGTGGTGTCAAAAAACTTAACTTTGATTTAATGCCAAGGAACTATAACAGGAAAGATATTCAACTGATACTTAAAATTGATGTCCAATTTACATGTTCTGAAAATTAAAACAATACAATAGTAGCTTGAAAGAGCATGATTTGGGGTCTGTCATCAGGAGGTTAGAGTAACCCCAAAAGTTATAGAAAGAAATTACTATATACAAACTTAAAGGCTTTTCTGTAATTCAGAATATACTACGTAGTTAAATACCTCTTTAATAATGTATTTATGAATTAATGCTCAAAAACAGTGGTACTGTATTAAACTGTTTCTTAAGGGGTTGGAGGGGAGAGGCTACCTCCCAAAGTACCTGGGAAGTTTGTTCTGTGAAGACAAACTGGTCATTTGAATGATATATGTGAATATGATTCAATAGCAAGAGCCATGATAAGATTAAATTTTGCCCCAAATTAGCAGATCTATAGTTAGATTTCCTAATGGCGTTCATTCAGAGAGAGAGAGAGAGAGAGAGAGAGAGAGAACCAAGATGGTGACAGAGGAGGCTCCTGGCTTTACTCCCAAGAGGAACAACTAACAACTAACTAGAAAGAGAAACCACTGAGAGAATCCTATGGCTTGGTGAACCTCAGAGGTCAATACAGAATGCCTGGGGAGATGTGTGGGAGATTAAGGAGTGGGTGGAATGGGTCCAGGAGGTGGCACAGTGGCTAAGGCACTAGACTCTCAAGCATGAGGTCCTGAGTTCAATCCCCAGCAACACATGTACCAGAGTGATGTCTGGTTATTTCTATCTCTCCTCCTATCTTTATCATTAATAAATAAAATTGTAAAAAAAAAAAAAAAAGAAAAAGAAAGAAAGTGGGTGGAAAGAAATGCCTGGCTTGGGGGAAAGGTCCCAGCCAAGAGGGGGGTGGGCTTGGACAGTGTGCAGGCAGTCAACCCAGGTGAAACCCCTTTATTTGTTTTTATTCAGTAAAGATAAGACATTTATTTCTAGTAAATTCTGTTTTAACTGGAACTCAACTCACTAGGAACCCTTGTTGACTGGATTAACCACTCACACTGTCTTTGAACATATCAAAGACTTATCAGACATTTAGTAGAAACTTCAGGGTATGTTCAGAGCTGGTGGGTATGAACATTGTTACTGGGACCACCCCTGAAATTAAAATTCATATTCAGCAACAATGAGCTTTGTGATATCCTTCAATATTGTGGATCCTTTGTAAAAAAAAAAAAAAGCATTTGCAGGGTATATGAGACATCAGTGGGTGGGTAGATCTATCATGGAGGTGTTGTGTAAGGCCCCCACCTAGTTCAGTCCCCAGCACCACAAGGGAACACATGGACAATGTTGACCTGTATCTTTGTCTGTCAGTCTCTGTCTCTAAGGAACTACCATGGGTTCGGTAGGGGGAGGGGAGAGGATAGGATGGGACACAGTCTTTTGGTGGTGGGAATGGTGATTATGTACACTCCTATTAATTTGTAGTCATATAAATCACTATTTAATTAATGTGTGATGGGTAAAAATTGATAGAATGTCTCAAACTTTTTAATGCACAGACCATAGACTGAGTCTTCGACATGTTGACTCTCTTAAAAGCTTAGACTAGGCAGAACAGAAGCAACCGGTGGCACAGCTATATACAAATAATGTCAAAGGACATAAATTATGGTGATGTTGTGTATGATACAGCAAATCCTAACAAAGAGATATTTCAAAGTTAACCCAATTGCCAATAATGAGTTTATAGCAATAACTATCTATTGCCTTCTTAAACCCTAAGACAGCAGGAACCTCCCACTTCTTCTAAAGAGCCTATATTTCCCCCAGTCCTAGAACCTTTAGGGTGGGGCTCATTTTTTTTGCATGCATCTCTCAATCCCTACCAAAAGATATATTGCATCCACCAATCTCACCTAATCAACACAATGAGTACCACCTCAGCATGCTTCACTTAAGACTGTACCCAGAGACATCAGTCATGGAATGTCAACCCTTTACCCTTATTACTCCAGTGAGACCTTTCCTTTAATAGGAGTCTCTAATTCCATTCCAGTAGGTTCACTTCCTAACAAAGTCCCAAAACCTAGATATAGACCGGGTCCTGTGAGATAGAGCATATGTTTACATGTATCCATAAATTAGGGCAAAATATATACCTGAAAGCAAAAACACACAATAGTCTGTAGTGAGTCAGTATAAATTTCACAATGAAATAGTTTCTATTTAGACTTAGATATCCTCCACACCTACTTTATTACACTTCCCTCACTCACTTCAATGCTAACCTTATCAAAGCAAGAACTGCAAAAGCTGAATAAAGGCAAGTGACTGGCCTATCTTAACGATGTTAAAGATGACTCTTTAGTCACTATCAGACCACCCCGTCAGCTGGGGCCCTATATGGGGAGTCCTGAGATTCCCAAACAGACTTGATGGGCCTAGACCTTGAATAAACCCCTCTCTCCACTGTTACCAGTTATATCTATCAGGAACAACAAAATAGACCACTTTGTGGACCCCCATATGACCTTGCACTCAACTTGGATCAACAATGGTAGAAAATGTACCATCCTCCAAACTGAGGATGGACAACATACTCTAAACTACGCCTGAGGAAGATGGGTCCTGATATTGGGGCAGCTTGGAATGTTCCTATTCATGATCACAGAACATGAGCTTAGATATAGAGGGATGCAGAGGTCACATAGGCTCCTAAGCTGAATATGGGCCCCAGATCAGATCAGATTGGTAGGGTTTACAGTCAACAATATATATACACCTTGCCCATATCTGGGAGCTACTCTCTTCCCTAGTCTAGCTTTCTGGTACTTTTTTGAGCCATGACATCATCTCCCCAGAAAATAACTTGGGGGCAAGTTTGCCATGGCAGTTACTTCACTGGATGTCTGGCCCCCCAGCACTTCAAGGCTGTCTGTCCACAGGGATACCAAACGAGACCACCTGGGACCACAACAAGACAGGACTAGAAAAACTTCAGGAACCCACCAAATCACTGGTGAGTGCAAACACCTGTGGGTATTGGACAGAGAGGAACCTAGGGAGAGATCAAATGGCTGGTAACAGTCTGGCAGTGTACCAGATGAGACACCACTTCCAGTCTGTATCACCAACAAAAAGATGGCTGAAGGGTGGAGAGGACTCCCCTGAGACTCACCAAATACAACTGTGAGTCTCCATTACTTACACCCTCAGAATCTGGAGTAGCAGCAGGGAGGCCCTGTGCTGACACCAGGGGACAGGAAATTAACCAGGTAACTCAGGAGAAGATCTATACCTCAGTGGCCTAGCAGTGGGGCTGTGAGTCTCTTTGCATAGCCACTGGATTAGCTCTGCTCCACCCTGCTTTTTCTCTTGCTCAGGAAACAGGGATTAAGCTAAGAAGCCTGCTTATAGTTTAAAAGCCCTCAGGCTCCCATAGCCTACAGGGAAGAAAAAGAACAGAAGAGGCTTTTAAGCCACTGTGCTCCAACTCAGGGATCAAAATACTATTGAAACAACTGTCAGTTTCCACAACTGTGAACCCCTTAATTACCTTACTTAGGCACAAGTCCATCCAGGCAAGAGTGATCAGTAATTTGAAAAGTACAGAGAGAGGGACTTCATAACATACTATATAAAATGGTTAAACCAACAAGAAGAAATAATGGAGAAAGGAACGAGGACAAGAGTCCAGCTAAAAGCCCCCCAAAGGTTGAAGCACAAAGTAATGAAGTCAACATCAAAACACTAGTTAAGGAAAGAATCACAGGAGTAAGTAAAGAGTTTGAAAGAATTGTCATCAGAAATGCAGAAGCAACAAATGAGACCCTAGAAGAAAACACTAATTATCTCAAGGTTATTAGAGAGCTGAAAGCTGAAATACCTGAGCTGAGAACACAACTAGCTGAACAAGCTTAAACAGTATCAGGACAGGGTAACAAAATAGATGAACTGCAGAAAACAGTGGAGAGAGAGAGAATAGAATAAATGAGGCTGAAGACAGAATTAGCAAGATGGAGGATGAATTAGAGACAACTAAAAAAGAAGTAAGAGATTTCAAAAAGAGATTAAAAGATGCTGAAAACAACAACAGAGACCTATGGGGTGACTTCAAAAGAAACAATATACACATTATTGGCTTACCAGAGGAAGAAAGAGAGGGAGGGGAAGAAAGCATTCTTCAGGACATTATAGCTGAGAAATTCTAGTCTAGACAACATCAAAGACATATAGGTTCAAGAAGCCCAGAATGTCCCAAACAGAATTAACCCAGACTTAATGATGCCAAGACACATTCTACTTAGAATGGAAAGGAATAAGCATAAAGAAAGGATACTGCATGCTGCAAGAGAAAAACAAAGAGTCACCTACAGAGGAAACCCCATAAGATTAGCAGCAGACTTCTCCACACAAACACTACAGGCCTGAAGAGAATGGCAAGATATCTATCTAGGGCTCAATGAGAAAGGCTTTCAACCAAGACTACTAGACTCTATCCTACTAGACTGTCATGTCATTCAGACTAGATGAAGGCATCAAAACCTTCTCATACCAGCAACAGTTGAAAGCATCAATTATCACCAAGCCTTCCCTGAAAGAGGTTCTGAAAGGTCTCCTATAAACAGTCACACCACCATAAATATGCCATCTATCAGAACACTCTAAAAATCTACAAGAATGATGTTAAAACTTCTTTAATCTTTGGTATCAATAAATGTCAATGGCCTGAATTCACTTATTAAAAGGCACAGAGTAGGAAGATGGATCAGAAAACACAACACAACAATATGCTGTCTACAGGAAACCCACCTTCATCAACAAGACAAACAAAGACTTAAAGTGAAAGGATGGAAAACTATCATACAAGCCAATGGCCCACAAAACAGGGCAGGAACAGCTATTCTCATATCTGACAGGATAGACTTTAAAATAAATAAAATTAAGATGATAAGGATGGACACTACTTACTGCTCAGAGGATCAGTCAATCAAGAGGACTTAACAATTGTATTAACATCTATGCACCCAATGAGAAGCCATCTAAATACATCAAACATCTACTGAAAGAACTACAGCAACACAGTCATAGTAGGGGACTTCAACACCCCACTCTCTCAACTTGACAGATCATCCAGGCAGAAAATCAATAAAGACATGAGGGGGCTAAATGAGGAGATAGATAAACTAGAACTATTGGACACTTTCAGAGTCATTCATCCCAAGAAACGGGAATACACATTCTACTCAATTTCGCATGGGTCATTCTCAAGGATAGACCATATGTTAGGCCACAAAGACAGCACCAGCAAATTCAAGAGCATTGAACTCATCCCAAGCATCTTTTCAGACCACATTGGAATTAAACTAACACTTCACAATCAACAAAAGATTATTAATAGTCCCAAAATGTGGAAGCTCAACAGTACACCCTTAACAACGACTGGGTCAAAGAGGAAATCAAGGAAGAAATCAAAATGTTTCAAGACTTCAATGAAAATGAAGACACAAGCTATCAAAATATTTGGGACACAGCTAAGGCAGTACTGAGAGGGAAGTTCATAGCCATACAAGTGCACATTAGGAAACAAGAAAAAGCACAAAGAACCAGCCTGATTACACATCTTAAGACCTAGAAGAAGAAGACAAAGGAACCTTAAAGCAACCTGAAGGACAGAAATCACTAAAGTGAGGACAGAAAACAATAACACTGAAAATAAGAAAGCCATGCAAAAGATCAATGAAAGTAAATGTTGGTTCTTTGAAAGAGTGAACAAAACTGAACCTAGCACCTGCGTAAGAAAGGCAAGCTGCTTTTACCTGCAAAGAATCAGGAACCCCCTGTGCAGCTACCCACCTGGCTGCTTGGTACTGGAACATGAATAGACACAATGAATAGAATTGAGAGCCCAGAAGTAAGCCCCCACACCTATGGACATCTAATCTTTGACAAAGTGCCCAGACTATTATATCGGGAAAGCAAAGTCTCTTCAACAGATGGTGTTGGAAAAAATGGGTTGAAACATGCAGAAGAATGAGACTGAACTACTCTGTTTCACCAAGTACAAAAGTAAATTCCAAGTGGATCAAGGACTTGGATGTTAGACCAGAAAATATCAGATACTTAAAAGAAAAATATTGCCAGGACTCTTTTCCGCATCAGTTTTAAAGACATCTTCAATACAAGGAATCCAATTACAAAGAAGACTAAGGCAAGCAGAAACCTATGGGACTACATAAAATTAAAAAGCTTCTGCACAGCAAAAGAAACCACTACCCAAACTAAGAGACCCCTCACAGAATGGGAGAAGATCTTTACATGCCATACATCAGACAAGAGGCTAATAACCAGAATATAGAAAGAGCTGGCCAAACTGAACAACAAGAAAACAAATAACCCCATCCAAAACTGGGGAGAAGACATGGACAGAATACTCACCACAGAAGAGATCCAAAAGGCTGAGAAACACATGAAAAAATGATCCAAATCTTGGAATGTCAGAGAAATGCAAATCAAGACAACAATGAGATACCACTTCACTCCTGTGAGAATGTCATACATCAGTAAAGGTAACAGCAACAAATGCTGGTGAGGTTGTGGGGTCAAAGGAACCCTCCTGCACTGCTGGTGGGAATGTCAATTGGTCCAACCTCTGTGGAGAGTAGTCTGGAGAACTCTCAGAAGGCTAGAAATGGACCTACCCTATGAGCCTGCAATTCCTCTCCTGGGATATATCCTAAGGAACCCAACACACCCATCCAAGAAGATCTGTGTACACATATGTTCTTAGCAGCACAATTTGTAATAGCCAAAACCTGGAATCAACCCAGGTGTCCAACAAGAGATGAGTGGCTGAGCAAGTTGTGGTATATATACAGAATGGAATATTACTCAGTTATAAAAAAATGTTGACTTCACTGTTTTCAGTAAATCTTGGATGGAACTTGAAAAATTCATGTTAAGTGAAATAATTCAGAAACAGTAGGATGATATGGGATGATTTCACTCTCTGGCAGAAGTTGGAAAACAAGATCAGAAGAAAAAACACAAGTAGAACCAGAACTGGAATTGGCATGTTGTACCAAAGTAAAAGACTCTGGAGTGGGTGGGTTGTGGGGGGCGAATACCGGTCCAAAAAAGATGACAGAGGACCTAGTGGGGGTTGTATTGTTATATGGAAAATTGAGAAATGTTATGCATGTATAAACTATTGTATTACTGTTGAATGTAAAACATTCATTCCCCAATAAAGAAATTTAAAAAAAAATTAGATAACTTGGATCCACCTGCATATCATATTTCAGGCTCTAGGTGGAAAAAAAGTAATATAGCCACAGGACCTTTGGAATATAACTAAAATATGCCTACTAGCTATCTAAAAAATGGAGAACCCCCCCAACTCTTCATCTGCACTATTCCAGCCTTTAGGTTCATGATGAATCAACAGTTTGTTTGGATTTGTTTGTTAACTCTCTTTTCAACCACCAGGTCCCAGAAGCTAGCATGATGCCAACCAGACTTCCCTAGACAGACAACCCCACCAATGTGTCCTGGAGCTCTGCTTCCCCAGAGCCCCACCCTACTAGGGAAAGAGAGATGCAGGCTGGGAGTATGAAATGACCTGTCAATGACCATGTTCAGCAGGGAAGCAATTACAGAAGCCAGTCCTTCCACCTTCTGCATCCCACAATGACCTTTAGTCCATACTCCCAGAGGGTTAAAGAATGGGAAAGCTATTAAGGGAGGGGATGGGATATGGAGTTCTGTTGGTGGGAACTGTGTGGAGTTGTACCCCTCTTATCCTATGGTTTTATCAGTGTTTCCTTTTTTTAAATAAATAAATAAATAAATAAACAATAAAATAAAATAAAAAAACTGGGCTAGGCAGGTGACTCATCTCTATTGTACATGTGAGGTCCTGGGTCCATTTCTAGGCAGTATAGAAAAATTATATTCAAATTTACTAGTGAGGCAAAAAAAAAAAAAAAATGGATCCATGGAATTTAGGAGGATCATTCTCAAGACAGAGGAAGGAGAGCAACAATGTTTGTTTCTGAGATGTCCTATATTCCAGATGGCTATCAAGGTTTATTTGTAGCACTTGAAATGTACCTTTGAAAATGGGTTTGCTTGACTGGGAGAAGTACCCCTCCCCCCCTTTTTTAAAAATCAAGTTTGGATACAAAACTGCATATTTCTTTTTGGAAAATGAAATGCTGCTGTTAATTTAACTTCTGAGTTAAAAATCTCAGATCAACCATGGGTTTCATATTCAGCAATCTATATTTTTACAACAAATCTGAAGCATCCCTCCACTCTAATGACATTGAGATGTTTCAGAAATAAATTGCTGTGACAGGCTGGGATTTCCAATAACTCAAAAGATCTAATCACTTATCCCAATGCTGATGCCTTCAAGGCTTGTTGCTCTTTGAGTTAGTGAATGCATGGAGCATTAGTAGAACCAAATGTCCGTCTGGGTGGCGGCCAGCACTACAGCTTTTGAGTCATTCCTGCAAGGGTACCTAGACAGGCACTTTGGGAACAGATTCCACTTGTATTTAAAAATGCCACCGGAACAAACAAACAAAATAGCCTTTCCTTAGCAAAGAGAATAACACAGAGAGCATTCTCTGCTGAAGCTCAGTTCTGTTTTCAAAAACTAAACAACTTTAAAACTAGGGCTTAGGACTTAAGCTCTTATCATCCACTTCTCCTTGGTATCAACATTCATTACAAGAGTCTGCTTGTAAACATTCCTGGCCATGATGTTCAGAAGCCACTGAGAGCCTTTGATTATTGTCAGTAAAAATAATCTAAATGTGTACTGTCATGTTTTGTTAACCCAGTTTGTTTATGAAAGCCTCTACATTTAGAGCCCATTATTTAAGTTATTTAAGTTCACTAGGTATATTAGAACTCATTAGTTTGGGGCAGGGTGGTGGCGCACCTGGTTGAGCACACATTACAATGTGCAAGGAGCCGGGTTTGAGTCCCCAGTCCCCGCCTGCAGGGGGAAAGTTTCACAAGTGGTGAAGCAAGGCTGCAGTTGTCTCTCTGTCTCTCTCCCTCTTACCCCATCCTTCCTTCTCGATTTCTGGTTGTCTGTATTCGATAAGTAAATAAAGATAATGAAAAAAAAAAGAACCCGTTAGCTTTAGGGTCCAGGTGGTGGGTGGTGGCACACCTGGTTGAGTGCACATGTTACAGTGTGCAAGGACCTGGGTTCAAATCCCAAGTTCCCACCTGCAGGGGGGAAAGCTACATAGATGGTGAAGCAGGGATGCAGGTGTCTCTCTGTCTCTCTCCCTCTCTATTCACCCATTTCTATTTTTAAATTTTTTATTACCTTTATTTATTTACTGGATAGAGACAGCCAGAAATCAAGAGGGAGGGGGGATAGAGAGGAAGAGAGACAGAGAGACACCTGCAGCACTGCCTCACCACTTGTGAAGCTTTCCCCCTGCAGGTGGGGACTGGGGACTTGAACCTGGGTCCTTGCACATTGTAACATGTGCGCTCAACCAGGTGCACCACCACCTGGACCATAATAAAAAATATTTTAAAAAAGAACTCATTAGCTTCTAAATGATAAATTTCGTCAGTTTCACCTGATCCCCTTGGCTCTTCATACATACCCTTCATTGAACAGTTGCTAACAGTGAGAGAAGTGATAATTAAGCTTCTTACTTTGGTTTCTAAATTTAGAGAAGAGAAATCTGAGTTCTTCCTGCAAGACTTGTGGAAGCTCCTGGACAAAGCATACATCCTTTTTCAAAATACTCCAATTTGAAGCCTGTGAGAACTGATGGGCAATTAAGTGGGCTTGAAACAGTCATGCTTTCCTTCTAATTATTACACTGGAAAAATAAGGATATAATAGAATTTCAGACCTGTCTGCAGTTTAACAAGTAAAAGATTCTCAGGAAGATCAAGTGAAACAGGCTCTCCTGCTAAAGTCTTAATACAACTGTATTGAACTAGCAAGAATCAACATTCAGAAATACCTACCAGCACTGCTATTTATTGGTTTTCTGAGTTTGCTGAAAAAATGCATTTATCCAGAATATCAAACACTCAAGCAAACAAAGAAAAAAAGACAGTTACTTAGATTAAATGTCCATTTTAGTGGGAACTTCTTTCCAAACAAGAAGGATAGTCTGTTACCTTTTGATGGTGAAAAAATCATGGGTTCTTCAACTATATTCACCAACTTGTTGTCCAGCTGAAGGTAGATAAAAATAGTTTCATTACTGTGGCTGAGTGATATTGATTGAAATTTTAATAGGGAAAAAGTATCTACTTACAGAACTTAAACGATAATCGCTTCCAGAAGATTCACTGTCTGTTACTGAGTTCATTTTAGATTGCACATATAGAGGCTTTACTTTCTGGAAGACACAATAAACATATACTGTATTACTAGGGGGAACTAAAGATTAGATCAAATCAAATGGTTGCAGAATGTTCTTCTTAATTAAACAAGATATGAAAACTATGCTCATAACTCAATTGTTTAACTATGGTAAAAAGGAATCCTTTCATTTAAACCCATGGAATACATTCTTCCTTATTAAAACCACTTTGAGAGAAAACGCAAGAAAAATATTTTCCTCCATGGTTTTTCTCACTGAATGTCCTTGCCTATATCTACTCCATTTGGAATTTACTGCCGAGACTGTTTCGGGGGTTACAGGGTCATTCTGTCTCCTCCAGACTTTTGGGAGCTATCAAACCAGTGTCCCTGATTCCCAGGAACTGGACTGTGAACACAGAAGTATCTTTTCCGGAATCCAGAAGTTGACGCATAAATCAGATTTTGTCTGGGTTCCTGTTTATTGAACAATTTGCTTTCTGTTTTACCATCTTTCAGCCACCAAGTTGCAGATGCCACCTCCCCAAGCAGATGACCTCACCAATGTGTCCCAGAACCTCACCTCTCCAGGGCGTTACCCCACTAGGGAAAGATAGAAACAGGCTGGGGGTATGGATCGACCTGCCAACGCCCATGTCCAGTGGGGAAGCAATTACAGAAGCCAGAACTTCCACCTTCTGCACCCCATAACAAATTTTGGTCCATAATCCCAGAGGGATGAAAAACAGAGAAGTTTCCAATGGAGGGGATGGGACACAAAATGCTGGTGGTGGGAACTGTGTGGAATTGTACCCCTGTTATCTTATAATTTTATTAATCATTATTAAATCACTAATAAAATTATTTAAAAAATTGTATTTGTCACCAGTATTAGAGGGCAAGGTACATATGACACTACAGAGACACACGTAAGGGCTGGCATGACAGCATACCTGGGAGCACACCTGCTTTGATATGTCTGCGACCCAGTTTCAAGCCTAGCCCACACCCCCTCCACTTCACTGGGAGAAGTTTCAGTGCTCTGGTCTCTCTCTCTCTCTCTCCCTGTGTCTTTATATGTAGAAGTCATCCTGGGAGTGGTAGAGTCCTGGTGATGACAACAAATGTGCATGTGAAAGGGACCAAAGATAAGCGTATTTGTCAAAAAGAAGTCTGAGGTCCCCGGATGTGCTCTGGGGGTCTTGTGAGCTTTCTCTGTTCCAAGCTCCTCCCTGTTGATTTGTATGCAGGTACACATGTGAGCACAACCCACCTCCACTTCCTTTTTCTTCCTTTACGTTTTCTTGCAAAATGCATAATTTCATGGATGTGCTTAAAGTTCTGCTAACTGCAATATAGGAATTGACCTTTTGTTAAGTGTACTGCTTAGCCATATGCATGATGAGAGTTTAGTCTGGCCCCCACCACATTGAAGAAAGCTTCAGTATAAT
This sequence comes from Erinaceus europaeus, assembly GCF_950295315.1. Classification (NCBI taxonomy): domain Eukaryota; kingdom Metazoa; phylum Chordata; class Mammalia; order Eulipotyphla; family Erinaceidae; genus Erinaceus; species Erinaceus europaeus. The sequence continues at coordinate 59,792,410 of NC_080167.1, forward strand.
TCACAGTCTGGTGATCCCTTATGCATGTTTACGTTTTTTAAAAATTTTATTTCTAAATTAAAAAAATATTTTTTAATTTATTTTCCCTTTTGTTGCCCTTGTTTTTTTATTGTTGTTAGAGTTATTATTGTTGTTATTGATGTTGCCGTTGTTAGATAGGACAGAGAGGGGGGGAGAAAGATAGACACCTGCAGACCTGCTTTACCACCTGTGAAGCGACTCCCCTGTAGGTGGGGAGCCAGGGACTGGAACCGGAATCTTTATGCCGGTCCTTGCGCTTTGCACCACGTGTGCTTAATCTGCTGCGCTGCCGCCCAACTCCCCTGCCTATCTTTCTATATTGCAGGTTAGGTATGCATCTAACTTGCGTGAACATTATGATTTGCAGGATGGGTCACTCCACGATCACAGGGAATTTATAGCCTATTAAAAAAGGATTTGCACTTGTCATGGACACTATCTTATTCCCAGCACGAATTATGGTGTTCGGTACATATTTGTACACAATGAATATCAGTGGAATGGATAAGTGGCTATAGTGTAAAGAAGCCAAAGTAAATATTTGTGTACCCAAAATTCTCTATCACTCACTCATTTTTCCTCTGTTGTTTGCCTAGTTTTCTTAAGCAATTGCTATGCACCATGATAAATGTCTCTGGTGCCTATATGCTGTGTATCTGTATAGAAGATTCATGAGTCTAGAATTCAAAATAAGTCATGGCACAGAGATGTTTTCTAGACTAGATGGAGCACCATCCTATCTCCATATAAAGACAGATGGCACTAGAATCTGAGAGTAGGCTCATATTTTTCTCAATATAAAGGCTGGATTTCATGTACCGGTGACTTCTAGTATAAAAACAAATGTCTTCATTCTAGGAACATACTCTTTTAATCACCCTTTCCCCTGGGGAAATGACTGGCTATTTAAATCTTGAACTTTGATATCCCAGCATTCTATTCCGGCCCATGAATTGCTAGGCTGACAGATAACTCCCAGCTAGAATGTTTTAGATTGCAATGTTTTACTCTTGCTTCAAAATTTTCACTTTCTGTGTTATATCAATTGTGAAAATATGTCTACACATCTTAGTTCATCTGGACCTAGTTACTCTGTCTTAATGCCCAAGTGTGTGGCAGAGTGACTGTCACATATGATCTTGAGTCTATAATAACAGAGGCCTTTATAATAGTTATAAGTAAGAACAGAAAGACATGTGCAGGTATCAGCAAAAAGACAAACAAAACTTGAACTGTATATGTACTTACAATATAATTGAAGGATGTATCAGCAAGCATTGCAAATTGACGATACAATGTATGTCTAGTAAACATCTCATTCTTAAGGACATGGAAGCTGAAACAAAAGAAATAGCACAATTAAAATACATAGTGATCATAGGATAAAGCAAGTCAGTATCAGACTGTGTAGCCAAGGACTAAAATTTCGGTCAAAAAATTTAGGACAAAAGAAATAGAAGAAAAAACCTAAAATATGAGTATAAAATTTATGACCCCATTCATTTTGAAAATTACATTTTTCCCCAGCTCTCGAAAGGCACAGAAGCAATGACAACAAAATAGCACTGAACAACTTCAGTGTCCAGACTATGTCAGCTTTTTTTAAAAAAAGATTTTATTTATTTATGAGAAAGATAGGAGGAGAGAGAAAGAACCAGACATAAGTCTGGTACATGTGCTGCCAGGGATCAAACTCAAGACCTCATGCTTGAGAGTTCAGTGCTTTATCCATTGCGCCACCTTCCGGACCACAATTATGTCAGTTTTTATTAATACTTCCTCATAAAATAAATCAGGGCATCTTTTAGAAATGACTGCTTTTAGGTTTTAGGTGCTAAACATGTAAAGTGAGCCTGGGAAGCAGATGTTAAAAGAACACATAAGTCAGCCTGAAAGGGTTTGCACTGACTTAAGATGGGAGGTGTAAAGCATAAAAAATAATGAATATAACAAACTGAATAGGTATATTAAACATCTGAGAACTTTTTGGTCAATCCTAGATTACAAGTGATGTTAAAAATCAGGAGACTTATGATCAGGAAAGTATGAGGGGTAGTATCGAGTGAGCAACTAGAAAGGGGAGAAGAAAGACTCAGCCATCCAGAGAGATCCTTAGGAAGACTAGAGATAGGACTCATGGATCCTAGTCAGCATCTCAGCAGAGGGCTAACATAGAAATGGGATAATCTGAGAAAGATCTGCGGAATCCCCAGTCTAATGGAGTTAAATGCCTAGGATATAATTAGTGAGTCACAAGGGTTTTGAGGATGGTAAGCTAGTAAAACACTAACCCATTTGAACTGAAGTGGGTAAAGAGATTCGCTATGACTTGGGAACTCTAGTGGGCAAAGTGAGTCCAGCTAGTACCAGTGGTTTGTGGAAGGATTCTCTAGAATGAGGCAACGACTTAGAAGAGTGTGTGCGGGTCAACTTCTGGGACTGAGGTGGAGTGGCTGCATCTCTGTAGTGTCAGCCAGGCAGTGGTTCACTCGTGAGCCAGGGTGCCATGCTTGTGTACCATTTGTGCTGAAAGGAATGAGAATGATGACAACAGCAGCTGCGGCCACACGTGGCATGCTTGATAAGGGCTCAGCTCTGCTTGTTTTCATCATCTCCTTAATATGAGCTTCCTGGAAACAGAACCAACACAGTAGTGATGCAAAAGTAGCTTGATAAAAAGTTCCTAGTTGGACTGGGATTGAATATAAATCACAGATTGACTGAGAAATCAGACTGGACTGGACACAATAAAATTTTCCTTCTACTTAAAAAAAGTGAGTGTTCTTCCTCTAAGGTCAATTAAGTGGTTTCTCAATATGGCCTTGGGATCATTTCATTTTAATATAGACAACATTGTACAGAGAATTTTACACACACACACACACACACCCCACTCTGAAATGCAGTGTAACCCAGGGCGTTGTTACTACACCAGATCATGTGTTAGCTGTAAACTTGACTTTTCTTTAAGGTGACTTTTACCACTCTTCTATTTTAGATAATTATTTTTCACTTGTTGATAAAAATGTTTTGCATTAATTAACACTAATTAACAAGTATAGAAAAATACAAGACTGCTAACTTCCTTAAGAGACGTAGAGTTTGTATATATCACCACACCATATACCTGTTCCTGAGAATCATGAATTTCTTTTCCCAGTTTTTGTTTATCCGTTCTGCATTCTTCACAACCCTGTAACAAATATACAGATGTTTAAATATTGCCCTGGCTGTAAGTGAGGGGCTGTGAGTCATTGATACCAGTACCTTTCTGATCTCTTTTTTTCATACTCCAGACTGGTCTTTAGCATTTCTATTTGTCGGATCAAAGCATGTGAGTCCTCAGTCTATCAACAGGAAAAGCATCAGAAAGTTACTTCTATGAACAATACACTCTGCATCCCCATCAGTCAGACAGGCTGTTCTCATCATAAAGCATGCGTGTTCAAAATTAATCTGAGGGAGATAATAGGATGCATTCATGCACCTACAAATTCTCACAAACTGTATGCATTTAAAGGTCCCCTGGGTCCATTTTCTGTTCATTTAAGGGCAGCCAACTCTCGACAATATTACTTACAAAGCAACCAAAATTTACCTTCATACCCTACCAGGTATCCCCCTTTTTTGTTTTCTTTTTTTTTAATTTATTTTTTTTTAATTTTTTTATTTAAGAAAGGATAAATTAACAAAACCATAGGGTAGGAGGGGTACAACTCCACACAATTTCCACCACCCAATTTCCATATCCCACCCCCTCCCCTGATAGCTTTCCCATTCTCTAGCCCTCTGGGAGCATGGTCCTGGAGCTCCGCTTCCCCAGAGACCCACCCTAATAGGTATCCCCCTTTCTAACTTTTCTTCTCCCTTTCTCTTCGTGACTTCTCCAACTCTTCCACACAGATAGTGGCTGCCCTCAGATACTCTACTTCTTTCTATGACAACTGTTCCCAGGGAGGGTCTGACCAAGACAGTCACATCAGACCTTCATACCATCCTTCAGTGTTTTACAAGAAGGGCACAGCTTAGCAAAAGGAATGAATCTCTAATTGTGGAACTGTAGGCATGCTGTTAATGAGATTTTTTTGGGTGCTTCAAGGATGTAACCCAAGAGTCATGAGAGGCAATAAAGTCTTATTGTGTGCTCATCACTGAGCCCCTCAGTACGACTTCCAAAAGTGATTCCTTCTAAGAAGTATCAGCATAAATGTTAACAACAATTAAGTTACTAATGATTATATTAGTCATTACTGTACTTGAGGTACTGAGTTTTACCTTCTTGATTGGTTCGTGCACTGTAACAGGGATTGCCTCTCGAACCTAGCAAGACAATAAATCAAAGTAAACGGGACATTTCAAATCAATGCACAAGGATATGGGCTTTCTCAGCTTAGAGAAAGGCAACCGAGATTTAGAATTTGCCAACCACAGCCCCACCAGTCTTTGTTGCCCCATCCAATCTGTAAAGTTCAGTGTTTAAATGTCACATTGGAAACTGGACAAGTACAGCTCATTAAAACCATATTTCTCTCTAAAAACACATCACTCTGTCACTATGCAGGGAAAATCTACCATTTTACTTTCTAATTGAAGGAGGCTACTACTACTGTCCCATGCTGACACAACAGTAGAACTTTTCTTTTAAATCACAATTGATGAACTTCAGGACTACACTCACCCCTCTGACGGCAGAGTGAAAAACATGTTGGAGCTATAAATCTGCCCAGTTAGCTGCTCCTACGTAAGACTAAAGCAAATGCTGCTGATTACCAATGCTTCCTTCTACAGTGGGCTCTATGATGGGATAAACTAAAAAAAAATCATGATAAAGACAAAGAGAAACAGGGCCAGAGAAGAGACGGAGGGAGAGAGAAAGATGCCTGCAGCCTTCTCTACAGCTCATGGAGCTCCCCCTCTGCAGGTGGGGACCGGGGGATCGAACCTAGATCCTTGAGTATGACAATGTGTGTACTCAAGAGGGTGCACTACTGCCACGGTGGCTCCACCTGGACAGATTGTGCTGGGGTGGGCTGTGCCAAGGAGGGGCTAGAGCCAGGTCTGGAGTGCGGGGGCATCTCAGACTCTGCAGAGTGGGAAGACTACAATTCCATCAAGCAATCAGGCATTAAAGGCTTGGGCCAGAGAAGAGGCAAGAATGGCTACAAGACCAGAAGTGTTCCTGTGTGAGGATGCTGCGGGTGACCAGGGCCCAGGGGTGATGCCCCAAATTCAATATGAGCTGGCATCTTGACGGTGGAATCTCCCCTTGTCACTTAGCTTCCCAGACGTCCCCAAGCCCACAAATACCAAGGTGTCCTGTGAGGGGGAGGTTTTAGCAGAAATTGCAGAAATGGATGGAACTCACTGCCTGGTTAAACCAAATGTGGAAAATACTAAAATCATGTTATAAAAGAGAAAACAACAACAACAACAACAACAACAACAACAACACACACACACACACACACACACACACACACACACACACGTACGCTGAATCAGCTGGGGCCCTAATTGGGGAGTCTTGAGATTCACAAAAGACATGATGGGCCTAGACCTCAAATAAATCCCTCTCTCCATTGTTACTGGTCATTTCTATCAGGAACAACACAACAGACCCCTGTGTGGGCCCCCATAGGACCTTGCCCTCAAATTGGATCAACAATGGTAGAGAATGTTCCCCATCCTCCAAAGGGAGGATGGACAACATACTCTATGCTACACCTGAGGAAGATGGGTCGATATTGGGGCAGCTTGGAATGTTCCTACTCATGACCACAGAATGTGAGCTCAGATCTACAGGGATGCAGAGGTCACATAGGCTCCTAAACTGAATATGGGCCCCAGATCACATCAAATCAATGGGGTTTACAGTCTGGTTTTAATGAGCTGTACTTGTCCAGTTTCCAATGTGACATTTAAACACTGAACTTTACAGATTGGATGGGGCAACAAAGACTGGTGGGGCTGTGGTTGGCAAATTCTAAACCTGACTTCCCCAGACAGAGGACCTCACCAGTGTACCCTGGATCCCCACCTTTCTGGAGCTCTGCTCCACTAGGGAAAGATAGGGACAGGTTGGGATATGGATCAACCTGTCAATGCCCATAGTCAGCAGAGAAGCAATTACAGAAGCCTGACCTTCCACCTTCTGCAACCCATAATGACCCTGTTACCATGATCCCAGAGAGATAAAGAATAGGAAAGCTTTCTTTTAATTAATTAATTAAAGAAAGGAGACATTAACAAAATCGTAGAATAGGAGGAGTACAACTCCACACAATTCCCACCACCCAATCTCCATATCCCACCCCCTCCCCTGATAGCTTTCCCATTGTCTATCCCTCTGGGAGCATGGACCCAGGGTCATTGTGGGTTGCAGAAGGTGGAAGATCTGGCTTCTGTAATTGCTTCCCCGCTGAACATGGGCGTTGACTGGTCAGTCCATACTCCCAGTCTGCCTCTCTCTTTCCTTAGTAGGGTGGGTCTCTGAGGAAGCTGAGCTCCAGGACAGGAAAACTTTCAAGGGAAGGGATGGGATACAGAACTCCTGTGGTGGAAATTGTGTGTGTGGAATTGTATCCCTCTTATCCTATGGTCTTGTTGATATTTTTTATTTTATAAATAAATCATTCATAATAATAATAATAAAAGAAAAACAGGATCAGAAGGGAAAACACTAAGCAGAACCTGGACTGGAGTTGGTGTATTTCACCAAAATAAAAGACTCTGGGGCGGGTTGGGGGAGGAGGTTCAGGTCCTGGAAAAGGATGACAGAGGACCTAGTGGGGGTTGTATTGTTATGTGGAAAACTGAGAAATGTTGTGCATGTACAAACTACTGTATTTACTGTTGAATGTAAAACATTAATCCCCCAATAAAGAAATTTAAAAAAGTTCTAGGGCTAGGGAGAAAGCATAATGCTTCTTCTTAGCGTTTGCCCTTCTTCCGTAGCCAGTCAACAGCATCAGGTTGAGCCTGATGTAGTTTCGAGACCTCCTTTGAATCTGGAGAGGTGGCAGTCGTTGACTATGTGGGTCATAGTCTGTCTGTAGCCACAGAGGCAGTTCGGGTCGTCTCTGGCTCCCCAGCGATGGAACATAGCAATGCACCGGCCACGGCCTGTTCGATAGCGATTGAGGAGGGCCCAATCATAACGTGCTAGGTCAAAGCCGGGTTGACACTTGCAGGGGTCTGTGATGAGGTGTTTGTTCTTTACCTCAGCTGACTGCCAGCTCTGTTTCCAAGAGACTGGAACAGAGAAGTTCAGTGTAGGCATAGGGGACCAGATTGGGTGACGAGACGTCAAGCACTGGACAGGGTGGGCGAAGATATCCGCGTATATTGGCAGGTCCGGTCGAGCGTAGACATGGGAAATGAACTTAGATGATGCTGCATCCCGATGAATATCTGGCGGAGCAATGTTGCTAAGAACTGGCAGCCATGGAACCGGGGTGGAACGGATGGTTCCAGAAATGATCCTCATGGAGGAATATAATTTGGAATCGACCAGGTGGACATGGGGGCTACGGAACCATACTGGGGCACAGTATTCTGCAGTGGAATAGCATAATGCCAGAGATGATGATCGCAGTGTGGAAGCGCTCGCGCCCCATGAGGAGCTGGCCAGTCTTGCAATGATGTTATTCCTCGCGCCCACCTTTGCTGCAGTTTTTATGAGATGTTCATGAAATGACAGAGTGCGATAGAGAGTAACGCCAAGATAGACTGGCTGGGCTTCATGCCGGATTCTCGTATCGCCAAGCTGCACATTAAGCTCACATGTAGCCGAGGCATGGTGTAGATGGAAAACATCATGCTTATGCAAATGACTTTGATGCCTGAGCTTCTGAGGTGCCACTCAGCACCACCGTAAGCCGCAGCTTAGCAGTGCTGTGGTGTGTGTGTGTTCTCTGTGTCTCTTTCATTAATATAAATGAAGTATTAAAAATACATAAAAATAAAAACAAAATAAGACACATGCACCAAATGTATGTTCACAGCAGCACTACTCACAATAGCAGAGACATAAAAACAACCTATTAATAACTGCTCATCCACTCCTAACACCCTGTTAGAAGTCAGAGAGAGTGTGTGTGTATGTAACCTAGGACTGCCACCTGTCCAATTTCTCCACTCTTGGCCACTTTTTCATTCAGAGAGACAGAGACAGAGAGATAGAGAGACAACACACCACCGCAGCCTCGTCTACTGCCGTACTATCTCCCATGTGGTGCTTGGGCTTGGACTGGAACATTAATAGACCAGTGTGTCTATTAATGTTCCAGTACAAAGCAGTTTTGATGACAGTGGCCCTATAATACAGTTTGACATCTGGGAGTCTGAGGCCTCCATTTTCTGTTCTTTCTTCTCAAGACTGTTTTGGTAATTCTAGGTCTTTTCTGGTTCCGGATAAAACATTTGTAGCATTTGTTCTATTCTTCTAAAAAATGTGGTTGGGATGTTGATGGGGATAGCATTAAATTTGTATATGGCTCTGGGTAGTATATTCATTTTGATAATGTTAATTTTTCCAACCCATAAACATGGAATATCTTTCTACTTCTTTGTGTCTTTTTCAATTTCCTTGAGTAGTGACTCATAATTTTCAGTATACAAGTCTTTCACTTCTTTGGTTAGGTTGATTCCTAGATATTTTATTGTTTTTGTTGCTATAGTCAAAGGAATTGATTTCTAGATTTCAACTTCTTCTATATTAGTGTTTGCATAGAGGAATACCACTGACTTTTGAATGGTAATTTTGTAGCCTGACACCTTCCTGTATTACCTGAGGATTTCCAGAAGCTTCTTGCTGGATTCCGAATCCGTAGGTTTTCTATGTATACTATCATGTCATCTGCAAATAGGGAGAGTTTGACTTGTCTTCCAATCTGTATGCCTTTAATTCTTTGCTCCTGCCTGACTGCTATGGCAAGAACTTCCAACACTATGTTGAATAGTAATGGTGATAGTGGGCAGTCCTGCTTAGTACCTGATGTGAGGGAAATGCTTCAAGTTTTTCACCATTGAGTATGATGTTGGCTGTAGGTCTGATATATATAGACTCCACTCTCTTCAGGAATTTTCCATCTATTCCCACTTTTTGTAGTGTTTTGATCATAAAGGGATGTTGTATTTTGTCAAAGGCTATCTCTGCATCTACTGATATGACCATGTGGTTTTTGGTCTTGCTTTTGTTGATGTGGTGGATCACGTTGATTGATTTATGTGTATTAAACCAACCTTGCATGCCTGGGATAAACCCCACTTGGTTAAGATGAACAGTCTTTTTAACATACTGCTGTATCCGGTTGGCTAGAATTTTGTTCAATATTTTAGCATCTATGTTCATCAGAGATATTGGAATGCAGTTTTCATTTTTGGTTGTGTCCCTGTCTGCTTTTGGTATCAGAGAGATGTTGGCTTCATAGAAGGTGGAAGGGAGTATTCTAGTGTCTTCAATCTTCTGGAAGACTTTTAAGAGTAGAGATATTAGTTCTTTTTTGAAGGTTTTGTAGAATTTATTTGTAAAACCATCTGATCCAGGAATTTTATTTTTGGGAAGGTTTTTGATAACTGTTTCAATTTCATTAGCTCTGATGGGCGTGTTCATGTTATCCAGTACCTCTTTACTTGAAGTTCATAGGTATCTAGGAAATCATCCATTTCTTACAGGTTCTCTAGCTTGGTGGTATATAGTTGTTCATAGAAGCCTAGCATGATATGTTGAATTTCTGTGGTGTCTGTGGTGATATCTCCTCTTTCATTTATGATCCAATTTATTTGGGTCTTCTCCCTTTTTTGTTTTGTGAGTCTAGCTAAAGGTTTGTCAATTTTGTTCACTCTTTCAAAGAACCAACATTTACTTTAGTTTATCTTTTGTATGGTTTTCTTATTTTCAGTGTTATTGTTTTCTGTCCTCACTTTAGTGATTTAGGTCCTTCTGGTAGCTTTAGGGTTCCTTTGTTCATCTTCTTCTAGGTCTTAAGATGTGCAATCAGGCTGTTTATTTGTGCTTTTTATTGTTTCCTAATGTGTGCTTGTATGGCTATGAACTTCCCTCTCAGTACTGACTTAGCTGTGTCGCAAGTATTTTGATAGCTTGTGTCTTCATTTTCATTGAAGTCTTGAAACATTTTGATTTCTTCCTTGATTTCCTCTTTGACCCAGTAGTTGTTAAGGAGTGTACTGTTGAGCTTCCACATTTTGGGACTATTAATAATCTTTTGTTGATTGTAAAGTGTTAGTTTAATTCCACTGTGGTCTGAAAAGATGCTTGGGATGAGTTCAATGCTCTTGAAATTGCTGGTGCTGTCTTTGTGGCCTAATATATAGTCTATCCTTGAGAATGACCCATGCAAAATTGAGTAGAATGTGTATTCCCGTTTCTTGGGATGAATGACTCTGAAAGTGTCCAATAGTTCTAGTATATCTATCTCCTCATTTAGCCCCCTCATGTCTTTATTGATTTTCTGCCTGGATGATCTGTCAAGTTGAGAGAGTGGTGTGATGATGTCCCCTACTGTGACTGTGTTGCTGTAGCTCTTTCAGTAGATGTTTGATGTATTTAGATGGCTTCTCATTGGGTGCATAGATGTTAATACAATTGTTAAGTCCTCTTGATTGACTGATCCTCTGAGCAGTAAGTAGTGTCCATCCTTATCATCTTAATTTTATTTATTTTAAAGTCTATCCTGTCAGATATGAGAATAGCTGTTCCTGCCCTGTTTTGTGGGCCATTGGCTTGTATGATAGTTTTCCATCCTTTCACTTTAAGTCTTTGTTTGTCTTGTTGATGAAGGTGGGTTTCCTGTAGACAGCATATTGTTGTGTTGTGTTTTCTGATCCATCTTCCTACTCTGTGCCTTTTAATAAGTGAATTCAGGCCATTGACATTTATTGATACCAAAGATTAAAGAAGTTTTAACACCATTCTTATAGATTTTTAGAGTGTTCTGATAGATGGCATATTTATGGTGGTGTGACTGTTTATAGGAGACCTTTCAGAACCTCTTTCAGGGAAGGCTTGGTGATAATTGATGCTTTCAACTGTTGCTGGTATGAGAAGGTTTTGATGCCTTCATCTAGTCTGAATGACAGTCTAGCAGGATAGAGTCTAGTAGTCTTGGTTGAAAGCCTTTCTCATTGAGCCCTAGATAGATATCTTGCCATTCTCTTCAGGCCTGTAGTGTTTGTGTGGAGAAGTCTGCTGCTAATCTTATGGGGTTTCCTCTGTAGGTGACTCTTTGTTTTTCTCTTGCAGCATGCAGTATCCTTCCTTTATGCTTATTCCTTTCCATTCTAAATAGAATGTGTCTTGGTATCATTAAGTCTGGCTTAATTCTGTTTGGGACATTCTGGGCTTCTTGAACCTATATGTCCTTGATGCTGTCTAGACTAGAATTTCTCAGCTATAATGTCCTGAAGAATGCTTTCTTCCCCTCCCTCTCTTTCTTCCTCTGGTAAGCCAATAATGTGTATGTTGTTTCTTTTGAAGTCATCCCATAGGTCTCTGTTGTTGTTTTCAGCATCTTTTAATCTCTTTTTGAGATCTCTTACTTCTTTTTTAGTTGTCTCTAATTCGTCCTCCATCTTGCTAATTCTGTCTTCAGCCTCATTTATTCTATTCTCTCTCCCCTCTACTGTTTTCTGCAGTTCATCTATTTTGTTACCCTGTTCTGATACTGTTTAAGCTTGTTCAGCTAGTTGTGTTTTCAGCTCAGGTATTTCAGCTTTCAGATCTCTAATAACCTTGAGATAATTAGTGTTTTCTTCTAGGGTCTCATTTGCTGTTTCTGCATTTCTGATGACAATTTTTTCAAACTCTTTACTCACTCCTGTGATTATTTCCTTAACTAGTTTTTGGATGTTAACCTCATTATTTTGTGCTTTAACCTTTGGGGGGGCTTTTAGCTAGACTCTTGTCCTGATTACTTTCTCCAATATTTCTTCTTGTTGGTTTAACCATTTTATATAGTATGCTATGAGGGCCCTCTCTCTACTTTTCAAATTACTGATCACTCTTGCCTGGATTGACTTGTGTCTAAGTATGGTAATTAATGAGTTCACAGTTATGGAAATTGACAGTTGTTTCAATAGTATTTTAATCCCTGAGTTGGAGCACAGTGGCCTAAAAGCCTTTTTTGTTCTTTTTCTTCCCTGTAGGCTATGGGAGCCTGAGGGCTTTTAAACTATAAGCAGGCTTCTTAGCTTAATCCCTGACCCCTGACCAAGAGATTAAGCCAGTTCAGGCAGAGATAATCTAGTGGTTATGCAAAGAGACTCTCACAGCCCCACTGCTAGGCCACTCAGGTATAGATCTTCTCCTATGTTTCCTGGTTAGTTTTCTCTCCCCTGGTGTCAGCACAGGGCCTCCCTGCTGCTGCTCCATATTCTGACGGTGTTAGCAATGGAGACTCACAGTTGTATTTGGTGAGTCTCAGGGGAGTCCTCTCCTCCCTTCAGCTGTCTTTTTTTTTTTGGTGAAACAGACTGGAGGTGGTGTCTCAACTGGTAAACTGCCGGACTGTTACCAGCCACTTAATCTCTCCGTAGTCTCCTCTCTGTCCATGCACCACAAGTGTTTGCACTCACCGGTGATTTGGTGGGTTCCTGAAGTTGTTCTAGTCCTGTCTTGTTATTGTCCCAGGTGGTCTCCTTTGGTACTCCTAGTTAACCTGGGAAAGGGGAGGAGAGAAACACAGCTGCTGCTGCTCCATGGCCCCATCTCTCAAAGTCATTCCTGTGTAGAGGAAGGAGCTGAAGGTGAGGGTGCAGTTCTGCTGGTCGAAGGGGAAGTAGAAGATGTCCAGGCTGCTGATTCTGGTCACCTTCATGGGTTTCTTGTCCAGTGTCAACTCCTGAGGCTGATTGAGCCAGGTCTATCCAGGATGATCTCTTTTGATTAACTAATAATTTGGGACCTTATTATTATTATTATTTTTGCCTCTAGGTTTATTGCTGGAGTTTGATGTATGCACTATGAATCCACTGCTCCTGGAGGCTATATTTTCCCTTTTGTTCTGCTTACTTATTTTATTATAACCAAAGTCATACCAGTAATGGAAAACTTACTGTAAAAATAGGAACTACAGGGCACCAGGTGGTGATGCAGTGCTAGGACTGGCATAAGGAACCTGGTTGGAGCCCCTGGCTCCCCACCTGCTTCACAGGTAGTGAAGCAGGTCTGCAGGTATATGTCTCTCTCTCCCCCTCTCTGTCTTCCCCTCTTCTCTCCATTTATTTCTGTCCTATCAAACAACAATAACAATACTACTAATAACAATAATGAACAGTACTGTTAAACAAGAAGGGCAACAAAAGGGGAAAAAATAGCCTCCAAGAGCAGTGAATTCGTGGTGCAGGCACTGAACCCCAGCGATAACCCTGGGGAAAAAAATGAAACTACAAAAAAAAAAAGACTACAAAAATAAAACAATTTGTGTTTAAACTCACATCCAGTAAAAAAAAAAAAGAGTGCCAGTTTCCTGACTCTCATGTAATCATCTATTCTCTAATAACTGCAGATAAGAATGTGTGAAAACATATCTTTTATAAAACAAATAATTGTTCAATCTCTCTAAAAGACAACATTCTC
>NC_080167.1:61348862-61493575 GCF_950295315.1 Erinaceus europaeus
CATTTTTTACAGTAATCAGATATCAGAGACATGTCTTTCGTGAGTGTTTCCTCGAGGATGTCGAACTTGGATGCCTGAGTTGCACAGCAGATGTCATCGGCGTAGATGAACTTCCTTGAAGAAGTTTCTGGGAGGTCACTGATGTAAATATTAAATAGCATAGGAGCCAGAACAGAGCCCTGGGGGAGGGCACTTGAGACAAGTCTCCATCTGCTAGACTTGTCACCTAGATGCACCCGGAATCTTCTGTTTTGAAGAAGAAACGATATAGTGTTGGCCACCCATGGAGGCAGGCATCTTGAGATCTTGACTAGGAGACCACGGTGCCAGACTGTGTCATAGGCTGCTGTGAGATCAACAAAGACAGCACCCGTCTTTAAATTCTTCTGGAATCCATTTTCAATGTAAGTTGAGAAGGCCAGAGCTTGTTCGCATTTGGTATGATTGCTGAGATGATTCCGTTACTATGATCCACACTGTCTGTCTCTATTCCCCTTTCCTCTCCACTCTTCCTTCCTCTTGACTTGTGTCTGTTCCCAGTTCCCAGCAGACCACTAGGTACCTCCTCTCTGGCATCCTTGTTCAGGCCTGATTCAGTCTCCACGCTGCACAGGATTCATGACAGCTCTTCTGAGGCTCTCAGCAAATGAAGACCACCTGCTTCCTATAATTAACAGAGAGTGTTTTTCGATCTCTGACCGCTTGGAGAAGTTTCAGAAAAATTTGAGTTTCAGAAAAATCTGAAGTGTTTTTGATATCAGTGACTATGAAAAATTAAGCTATCTGTGAAAATTATCATAGACACTTTAGAGCTTGAGCTGAAGAAGCATTCCAGGTAATCTAGTCCTATGGGGATGTTTTGGTTGGTGCTCCTAAGCAGGACCAGAATGCATTTTCTAGTGGGCACTGGGTCCTTTGCAGGCGCCACCTTTCATTTTTCAGTTTTATTCAGCGGAAAGCTCAGATACCGCTCTTCCAAGCCTTTTGGGTGTTCTTCAAGAACAACATGGGAGCATGTCCTCTCCTATTCACTGGTGAACAACACAGTCATTGACAAGTCATGTGCTATAACCAACATCACTAAAAGACTGATCAGGGCTGTAGCGCACCTGGCTAAGTGCACTTAGTATGAAGAGCAAGAACCCACACAGGAATCTGGGTTCAAGCTCTTGGCTTCCCACTTGCAGGGGGGACACTTCACAAGTGGTGAAACAGGTCTGCAGTTGCCTATCTTTCTCTCTCCTTCTCTATCTCCCCCTCCTCTCTCAATTTCTGTCTTATCCAATGAAGTGGGGGAAAATGGCTACTAGGAGAAGTGGATTCATAGTGCAGGCACCAAGCACCAGTGATAACCCTGGAGGCAAAAAACAAACAACAAAAAAAGACTTTTTCTTCTTCTTTTTCTCCTTCTTCTTCTTCTTCTTCTTCTTCTTCTTCTTCTTCTTCTTCTTCTTCTTCTTCTTCCTTCTTCTTCTTCTTCTTCTTCTTCTTCTTCTTCTTCTTCTTCTTCTTCTTCTTCTTCTTCTTCTATCTTCTCCTTCTCCTTCCTCTTCCTCTTCCTCTTCTTCCTCTTCCTCCTCTTCTTCTTTACTGGGGGGATTGATGGTTTACAGTCAACAGTAAAATATAGTAGTTTGTACATGTGTGTAACATTTCTTAACTTTCCACATAACAGCTCAGCCAGCCCCTTCTATGTCCTCCTCTGCCATCATGTTCCAGGAGCTGAACCCTCCCCCAGCCCCAGAGTCATTTACTTTGGTGCAATACACCAACTCTAGTCCAAGTTCTGCTTTGTGTTTCCCTTTCTGTTCTTATTTTTCAACTTCTGTCTACGAGTGAGATGTTCCCATATCATCCTTCTCTTTCTGACTTATCTCACTTAACATGATTCCTTCAAACTCCATCCAAAATGAGCTAAAGAAGGTGAATTCGCCATTTTTACTAGCTAAGTAGTATTCCATTGTGTATATATACAACAACTTGCTCAATCACTCATCTGTTGTTGGACACCTGGGTTGCTTCCAGGTTTTGGCGATTATAAATTGTGCTGCTATGAATATAGGTAGACACACATCTTTTTGGATGGATGTGTTGAGTTCCTTAGGATATATCCCCAGGAGAGGAACTGCAAGGTCATAGAGTAGGTCCACTTCTAGCCTTCTGAGAGTTTTTCCAGACTGCTCTCCACAGAGGTTGGACCAATTTATATTCCCACCAGCAGTGCAGGAAGGTTCCTTTGTCCCCACAACCTCTCTGATGTATGACATTGTCACAAGGGTGAAGTGATATCTTGTTGCTGTCTTTATTTGCACTTCTCTGACAATCAATGACTTGGAGCATTTTCTCATATTTTTGTTAGCCTTTTGGATCTCTTCTGTGATGAATATTCTGTTCATATCCTCTCCCCATCTTTGGACGGGTCATTGGTTTTCTTGTTGCTGAGTTTGGTGATCTCTCTATATATTTTGGTTATTAGCCTCTTGTCTGATGTATGGCACCTTCTCCCATTCTGTAAGGGGTCTCTGTTTAGGTGGTGGTTTCTTTTGCTGTGCAGAAGCTTTTTAATTTGATGTAGTCCCATTGGTTTATTTTTGTATTAGTCATCTTTGTAATTGGATTCATGTCATTGAAGATGCCTTTAAAGTTTAAATGGAAAAGACTTCTGTGAATATTTTCCTCTAAGTATTTGATAGTTTCTGGTCTAACATCCAAGTCCTTGATCCATTTGAAATTTACTTTTGTGTTTGAGAAAAAAACAAGACTGTAATCATGAATATATTTAACACACAATAGAGAAATCATATTCTATAGACACAAAACCTCACAACCAGTTTCTTTTTAGGGGACTAAGGGGAGGGAGGGACTTAGTAGAGGAGGTGGACAATATTATATGGAAGATGATTTGAACTTGTAGTGACCTGAACCTGTAAGCAAAAGTTTTACACACAGTGAGTATGAACATCTGAACTTTAGAACAAAAGTTCAAATGGGCAGAGAAAATGATTTCTATTAGGATTGGCCTGAAATGGTAACCAGATACTGACTGCTCAGAAGATGTCTGTATGGACACTTTACCAGACATGTTGTCAGATTCACAGTCATCCATGAGAAAGGTGTCAAACACACTTCAAGGGAAGTGTGACTGGGAATACCCACCCCCATCTCCCACCCAGGCTATGATCAGAAAATCATAAAAGAAATGTAATAAGACTGGTACATAATTAGACACATTGGCAACTATGCCACCTTTATTGTTGAAGAAAAATGTACAAAGGTTGAAGATAAAATGACTAATAGAGGAGAGATAAGTTATGTGTCACTTTCTCACTAACTTTGGTATTCACTGAGTCACTTTTTTATTATCTGTATTTATTGGATAGAGACAGCTAGAAATCAAGAGGGAAGGGAGTGATAGAAAGGAAGAGAGACAGAGAGACACCTGCAACACTACTTCACCACTTGCAAAGCTTTCCCCCTGCAGGTGGGAATGGGGGCTCAAACCCGGATCCTTGAACACTATAACATGTATATTCAACCAGGTGTGCCACCACCCAGCCCCGAGTCACTTCTCTTGAACTGTAAACATGACCTTGTTTCTAGGCATCCACCATCTTCCTGACCAACTCTTCCATTATCAGTCAATATTGGCAAAACCGAGGACAATGAATGGACCTCTCTGTAAGCACTAAGCTTCTCATCAGTGAGTACTAAGTGAGATTATTAAAGCACTTAGAACAATGAAGTTACTAATAATTGCTGGTAACTACAACATGTTTGCTCACATCACTGTTGTAGAGAAGAAAACGGGGCAGTGTTTCTATTTCTCATTTCACTGGCTACTTATGACTTTTGAAAATCATATAATAATTTAATGTGTTATTGAATTATGTATATTTACTTGAAGTAATAATTAAATATCTATACCAGCTGGCATTCCCACCAATAGTGAATAAGTGTCTCCTTCTGTTTAATTCTCCCCAACACTTGTTATTTCTCTCATCTTTGGGGAAATAACCATACTCACAGGTGGAAGGTGTTGTCTCATTACTGGTTTGATTTATAATTTCCCAATAATCAGAAGTAATGAACATCTTTTTTAATGTGTATTTTGGGCCATCTTTATGTCTTCTTTCTAGAAGTATCTATTCAGATCTCTTCCCTTGTAGGTGGGGAGCCGGGGGCTCAAACCAGGATCCTTACACTGGTCCTTGCGCTTTGCACCATGTGTGCTTAACCTGCTGCGCTACCGCCCAACTCCCATATTTTCTATATTAATCCCTTGTCAGTTATGTGTTGTGAAACTATCTCCTTCCATTCAGCAGATTTAGTAAATTTCTTTTGTTCCTGTACTGTTTTTCTCAGGAGTGTGCTTGCTGATCAGAGTCTTGTAGTTCTGAATACATGTCATAGAGTTTTGTTTGTTTGTTTTATTTCTGTGAAGAATGCCTTTGGGACTTCATTGACTCTGTGTTTTGCTTTACTCCCCAGTATGAACAATATTTTCTTCACGGTTCCCCAAAATTCCAGGTGAACCAGGTTCAGTTTCTGCCTCCACAAATTCAGAATGTCTTCTTTTTCAGCAATGTGTTGTGTGTGTGTGTGTGTGTGTGTGTGTGTGTGTGTGTGTGTGTGTGTGTGTGTGGTGTGTGGTGTGCGCTCAGCTGGTCTGGTTGTCCCTTCTTCTGTCATTACATTATGTAATGAAACCCTATGTGATTTCTCCCATCATGTGCAGCTGATAACACCTGGTTTGCCTTTAATGGATACTGTGCTCAGAAATGATGAAAGATTTTGGCTCCTACAAAGGCGCATCTCTCTCCAGGTGAGCTGGATGCTCACCTGGGAAGCAAGACATGAAAGATCATGAATTTTATTCCTTGTCTTTCTTCAGTAAATGCCTGACATCTCTCATTTCATTGATCTTAGCTCGCTTCTATCTTTAGATCCCTGTTCAAAGAATTTACAGGTGATTTTACTGCCATCTCACCTTGACCCTGACCTTTCTTTATGCCCTTGCTTGGTTAGTTAGCCATCATATAGTTCTGCATGAATGTATGAATATATATACATATGTGCGCGTGTGTCACTATATGTAATTATGACTCAAGATATTCAAGAGGGAAAGAAATGAACATCACCTGAAGATGAAAACACAGTAGAGCAATACATAATGAAAAAAATTACTGAGGGAGATTCTCATAGACTAACTCAGTAGCATTTCTAACTATCAGTTCCATCTTCCTGAAACACTGAAATTGTGGGAAATAGTGGTAGAAAAAAAAAGTTACCTGGTAGATATTTTTTAAGCCTATCTTCAGGTAGGATCTTGAGCTACCATTCCTTCTTTCTTCCTGTGGTAGAGGAAACAGTTCTAGGTCCATGAAGATGAAAGGTTTCCTCTTTCTCACCAGTCCTTTTGGGGATTGATGAACAAGGAATACAAAGAATTAAGTCTGGCCATCTTACGGTGCTCTTGACAAGGAGATTGGAAAGATGTCTTGCAGGACTTCAAAGGCCATCTTACTAAAGAAGTGCCTTCATGTCCCAACAGGGTTCTCACCTTACAGATGCTGTAAGACACCCCCTTCTTGTTAAACAGTTTCCTTCCCA
Organism: Erinaceus europaeus; assembly: GCF_950295315.1. NCBI lineage: Eukaryota > Metazoa > Chordata > Mammalia > Eulipotyphla > Erinaceidae > Erinaceus > Erinaceus europaeus. The sequence continues at coordinate 61,354,473 of NC_080167.1, forward strand.
GTATATATATTTTCTTCTTCCCAATATATTTTTTCCCCTCAAGCTCTCCCTGTGGTGTTGCAGCTCTCCCTTCCTTGAGGAGTAGAATTGCACATATACCTGGTCCTCCTACTCCTCTCCACTGTCCTTTCTCCTTTAAGTGCTTTCTGACTCTCTAGATTATACCTATCAGAATAATCTCATTGATAGTATATGACAAGACTAGATGGTGACATTCTAGAGATAGTAGATTGTTGATGAGGGCAGGCAGGATGCTTGGAATCTCAATTTCACTCCTAAGACTTCTGTATCACACTCAGTACTCACATTGACTTGCACATGAGAACTGCTACCTTTTTATTTAAAAACTTTTTTTTTTTCTTAACCAAAGCATTGCTCATTTCTGGTTTATGGTGGTGCCAGGGATTGAACCTGGGACCTCTCGTAACTCAGGCATTAAAGTTTGTCGTGTTTCTTCTGGCACTATCTGTTGTTAAAATTCGTAAGCTCTTGCCGGGCGGGCTAGCTTCACGGGTGGGTAACAGAGACACGGAGACAACGGCTGGGCAGGGAAGCTGTATTTCTTTATTCAGGAACAACGATTCATAAATTAAACCAAACTAATCACCAAACAGAACTCTGCTGTCTCTTTGCGGCGGCACAAGCACTCTCTCTCACTCTGGAACTCTGAAACTCTGGTGGGGTCCCTAGGGGTGGGGCCAAGCAGCCTGAGAAATTAATTGGACTGATCCAATTCTCTTGGCGGGGGAGGGCTAGAACAAACCAATGTAAAGCATACGACAATTAAAGCATACTACAACTATCACCCTCATGTAACTGACCTTTGAGGCACAAAAATTGTATCAGTTCTGCTCACACTCTCTCTCTCTTTGCACTGACAGCTCTTGTAGTTTAACTTTGCTAGAAATGTTATGGGGGGGAGTCGGGTGTTAGTGCGTTAGTGCAGTGGGTTAAGTACACGTGACGTGAAGCGTAAGGACCAGCCTGAGGACCCCGGTTCAAGCCCCTGGCTCCCTACTTGCAGGGGCATCGCTTCACAGGTGGTGAAGCAGGTCTGCAGGTGTCTGTCTTTCTCTCCCCTCTCTGTCTTCCCCTCCTCTCTCCATTTCTCTCTGTCCTATCTAACAACAATGACATCAATAATAACTACAACAACAATAAAAAAAACAAGGGCAACAAAAGGGATAAATAAATAAATAATAAAAAAGAAATGGCATGGGGGGGGTGCTTCCACTCCCCCACCAGTCCACATTGCCCCTTTGTTATGAAGGCTCATCATTTCAGAGTCTCTAAGTCATGTATGCTGAGGTTGTAGGGGGTCACGTGCTGAAGATCATGTGAAGATCACAACCCCTCATCTATGTGTCTATCACAGGGTGCCAGAACTCATAGATAGATCTTTGCCATTGAAGAAAAATTCACACATGCAAAAAGCAAGGTGAAAAAATCAAGATGCAAACTTTTCAGACAAATGAAAGTTGTGGTTTGTATCTATTTCACTGTATTAAATATTTTAAATTTACTTTAATGAGAAAGATGGGGAGGGAGAGGGGGAGGAGAGAGAGAGAGAGAGACTAAAGCACTGTTCAGTTCTAGCTTATGGTGGTGCTGAGGATTGAACATGAGACCTCAGAGCCTCAGGCATGAAAGTCTTTTGCATAACCTTTATACTATCTCCTCAGCCTCTCACTGCAAACTTTTAGAGGGTAAATTTTCATACAGCTCCATGAATTAAACAAACAAGAAAAAATATGAAGAAATCATCTGGTTGGCAAATTTACAGATTTACTTTTCGAAATTGTGGCTTATATGGTAGCAATAGTTCCCACATCCCTGAACTGTTGACTTTTATCCTGAGGAGTAACATTTTAGACCATTGTCAACATTTCTCTTTTCTTAGATTATTCCCCAAGGAATTCTACATTTTTCTTCCCCCAGGAAATATTTGCAGCATTCTAAAGTAGCATTTTGCTAAAGTTGATTGCCTGATAGGGAGAAACTCCCCCCCCCCCCCAGTCATTTTCATAGCAACATCCCAAACACAGCAAACTTGATGATGCATGGAAAATAGAAGTCTGGGAGAAATACAGCCACCGAAGGACTGGGTTCAAGTTCCCAGAACTCACTTGAGAACCATGTGGGGCCTGTCCCTGGACAGCTGCAAGGAGCCAGGCCCATCCAGGCTTCTCATTTCCTGGAGCTCTTCAAATCTTTACAAACAGTGTTTTATTTGATGTGGAAATCAGGTGAAAAGGAAAAGAAGTCAGTGTTTCTTGAAGGGGGGATATCCTCTCAGGGTGATGTGTACTCCCCTCAGGATGGGCCACTTACTTTGGAAGTATGTAAGTAAGGAAGTATGCACTCTGCTGAAACCGTTGCCATAGGAACCAAACTTCCCCCTCCATTAATTGGCTGAATGATTGCTGTAGTAAATTTCCACACGAGTATCTGAGTTACACAAATTAAGCTTGGGATGGGAGCTGAATCCAGCAGACTGTAGACTTAATAGGCAGGTGTTTGGGGTGTGTGGGGGGGGAGGAGATGAGAACTGTATTAGAAGGGCAGTCTTTGCACAGCTAGGGGCCAGCAGACTGTGGGTTTGCTAAAGAAAACACTCAAGTGAGCACTTTGGTGTCCCCCGATTTTTGTGCTCTGCTTTCATTTCTCAGAAGGATATTGCCTGTGCTCTCAGCTGAAAGCTGTGTTAACGCAGGGCCTAGAGGATTCTTAACAGCCTGGTTCCAGAGGACGTCTTCTGACGAGAGCAAATGTGATGCAACATGGCACAGAAGTAAGTGATGGGAGGTTCTGTGCAGAGGCCAAGTGTTAAGTAGGCTTATGGCCATGCATAATCCCACAGTAAACTGGGCTTCAGCCAGGTGGTAAAAGATAGGGTCATCTCCAAGGAAGAAGCAGGATGTGTTGGGAGTAGGTTGTACCATATTTCATTTGAGCTGAAGGCGCATTTTTTTTTGTCCAGGGTTATCACTGGGGCTCAGTCCCTGAACTAAGAATCCACATTCCTGGAAGCCACCCCCCCATTTTTGTTGCCCTTGTTGTTGTTATTGCTGTTGGATAGGACAGAGAGAAATCTAGAGAGGAGGGGAAGAGAGAGAAGGGGAGAGAAAAACCGATACTTGCAGGCCTGCTTGTGAAGTGACCCCCTTGCAGGTGAGGAGCCAGGGTCTCGAATCCTTATGCCGGTCCTTGCATTTTGCGCCATGTACACTTAACCTGCTGTGCTGCTGCCCGGCCCAAGATGTATATTTCTTACATTTAAGTGCATGGGATGTCACAGCTCCTACCAATCTGGTTGCAGGGGGCCAAGACAATAAAGGAAAATAAATAACAACCAAATTCCATACAGTGAGTCAACATGAGTTCACTACTTAAATCAGCTAATAGCGTGATGCCATAAACAGAGCCAAATGATGATATATATATCTTTTACCAAAAAAAAAAAAAAAGAAGTGTAAGGCCTGATTGTCATCATTTCATCAAATGATTTGGCTGACATGAAAATATCTAGAAAATCTGAATGCAGATATTGGAAATTTTCTCATGTTATAGAACACACTTAGCAGAAAGAGAGTCATTTAGGCTTTCTACTGTATTTAATCCCTCCCACAGCCCCCCCTTTTTTCCCTCCAGAGTTATTTGCTGGGGCTCGGTGCCAGCATTGTGAATCCACTGCTCCTGGTGTCCATTTTTTTCCATTTTATTGGATAGGACAGAGAGAAATTGAGAGAGGAGGAGGTTATAGAGAGGGAGAGACAAAGAGAGATACGTGTAGACCTCCTTCAAGGTTTGTGAGGCATCCCCCCTGCAGGGGATGGAAAGGAGGGGCTCGAACCCAGATTCCTTGCATGGGTCCTTGCAACTAGTATACTATGCGCTTACCTATGTGTGCTACTGCCCACCCATCCTGTACTTAATTCCCTCAAAGAGTATGTTAGAGTGAGTTGCTTTTTTTTTTTTTTCTTAAAGCTTTGGGTGTACTACAAAAGCACTGTAGCAATTTAATGAAAGAGTAAGAAAATGATCAATATTTAAAACTAATGTTATCATTTGAGGTCTGCTGACCAACCTCACAATGTATACCAGCCCTGCACTCCAAGGTCTCGTGTGGATTTTGGACATCCACTTCCTCTGTGGGTGGCAGCTGCCTGTCATCTCAGTCATCCTGAGGAAAAGCCAGGAAGTGTGTTTTAAAAGTGTTTGCCCAGATGAGATCACGTGTGAGCTCCAGCATGAGCCGGGACTGAAGCCTGAGCCTGCTGGCTGTGTGTGCAGTCAGACAGTTGATCCAGAAGGACAAGCAATGCTCTCCTTGACGCCAGGAAAGATAAAAAGAAGCCTGCGTGCGTCCAAAACAGCACAGCTTATGTGTGGGAACCACACAAAATTAAAGCCTGTTCTTTGGGTTGGTCTTGGACAAGGCCAGGGATGAGAAAATGCACAGCTGCTAGGGCCCTCTGCCTTGTTTGTTTAAAGAGAACTTTGAGTGGGAAAGCAAACTGTGTCTTGAACTCCTGAGGTGGCGAGGCAACCTAGAGCATGTAATAGATAGGCAGTCCTGGTTGTTTTCCTGTCCACTTCTGTGACATAACAGCCACATCTTTGGAACAGAATCTTAGTAAAATAGGTCTTAGAAATTAGAAGCTGGGGGGTCGGGCGGTGGCGCAGTGGGTTAAGCACATGTGGTGCAAAGCGCAAGGACCAGCGTAAGGATCCCGGTTTGAGCCCCGGCTCCCCACCTACAGGGAAGTTGCTTCATAGGCGGTGAAGCAGGTCTGCAGGTGTCTGTCTTTCTCTCCCCCTCTCTGTCTTCCCCTCCTCTCTCCATTTCTTTCTGTCCTATCCAACAACAAACAACATCAACAATGGCAATAATAATAACCACAATGAGGCTACAATAACAAGGGCAACAAAAAGGGGGGAAAAATGGTCTCCAGGAGCGGTGGATTCATGGTGCAGGTACCGAACCCAGCAATAACCCTGGAGGGAAAAAAAAAAGAAATTAGAAGCTGGTCAACAATTTGTTTGGCTTTATATGTTAACTCTATTTTCAACCACCAGGTTCCAGATGCCATAATGATGCCGACCAGGCTCCCCTGGACAGACAACCCCACCAATGTGTCCTGGAGCCCTGCTTCCCCAGAGCCCTTCCCCACTAGGGAAAGAGAGAGACAGGCTTGGAGTATGGATTGACCTGTCAATGCCCATATTCAGTGGGGAAGCAATTTCAGAAGGCAGACCTTCCACCTTCTGCATCCCACAATGACCTTGGGTCCATATTCCCAGAGGGTTAAAGAATAGGGGGGGCGCGGCTGGGGGCCTTGGAGAGCTGCGCGTGGGGAAGGGGCGCAGGGGCGCCGCAGCAAATGGGACCAGCCAGCGCCGGCTCCTCTTCTTTTCCTGCCCCCGGCGGCCCCAGGTGGGGAGGTCGCCGCCGGCGCGGGGAGCCCGGGGGGTGCGGCTGCCGCCCCCTCGGGAGCCCTGGATGCCGCCGCCGCCGTGGCCGCGAAGATCAATGCCATGCTCATGGCCAAGGGGAAGCTGAAACCCACTCAGAATGCAGCTGAGAAGCTTCAGACTCCTGGCAAAGGCCTAACTAGCAGCAAAAGCAAAGATGATCTGGTGGTAGCTGAAGTTGAAATCAATGATGTGCCTCTCACGTGTAGGAACTTACTGACTCGAGGACAGACGCAAGATGAGATCAGCCGACTTAGTGGGGCTGCAGTGTCAACTCGAGGGAGGTTCATGACAACGGAGGAAAAAGCCAAAGTGGGACCAGGGGACCGTCCATTATATCTTCATGTTCAGGGCCAGACACGGGAATTGGTGGACAGAGCTGTAAATCGAATCAAAGAAATTATCACCAATGGGGTGGTAAAAGCTGCCACGGGTACAAGCCCAACTTTCAATGGTGCAACAGTCACTGTCTATCACCAGCCAGCACCTATCACACAGCTGTCTCCAGCCATCAGCCAGAAGCCCCCCTTCCAGTCAGGGATGCATTATGTTCAAGATAAGTTATTTGTGGGTCTAGAACATGCTGTGCCCACTTTTAATGTCAAGGAGAAAGTGGAAGGTCCAGGCTGCTCCTATTTGCAGCACATTCAGATTGAAACAGGTGCCAAAGTATTCCTACGAGGCAAAGGTTCAGGCTGCATTGAACCAGCGTCTGGCCGAGAAGCTTTTGAACCTATGTATATTTATATCAGTCATCCCAAACCTGAAGGCCTGGCTGCTGCCAAGAAGCTCTGTGAGAATCTCTTGCAAACAGTTCATGCAGAATATTCTAGATTTGTAAATCAGATTAACACTGCTGTACCTTTACCAGGCTATACACAACCCTCTGCTATAAGTAGTGTCCCTCCTCAGCCACCATATTATCCATCCAATGGCTATCAGTCTGGTTACCCTGTTGTTCCCCCTCCTCAGCAGCCAATTCAACCTCCCTATGGTGTCCCAAGTATAGTGCCACCAGCTGTTTCATTGGCACCTGGAGTCTTGCCAGCGATACCTACTGGAGTTCCACCTGTGCCAACACAATACCCGATAACACAAGTACAGCCTCCCATTAGCACTGGACAGAGTCCGATGAGTGGGCCTTTTATTCCTGCTGCTCCTGTCAAAACTGCCTTGCCTGCCGGGCCCCAGCCCCCACACCCGCCCCAGCCCCAACCCCAGCCCCAGCCCCAGCCCCAGCCCCCACTTCCAACTCAACCTCAGGCACAGAAGAGACGATTCACAGAGGAGCTACCAGATGAACGGGAATCTGGACTTCTTGGATACCAGCATGGACCCATTCATATGACTAATTTAGGTACAGGCTTCTCCGGTCAGAATGAGATTGAAGGTGCAGGATCGAAGCCAGCAAGTTCCTCAGGCAAAGAGCGAGAGAGGGACAGGCAGTTGATGCCTCCACCAGCCTTCCCAGTGACTGGAATAAAATCAGAGTCTGATGAAAGGAATGGATCTGGAACCTTAACAGGGAACCATGATTATCCAGTGAAGAAGATGAAAACGACGGAAAAGGGGTTTGGCTTAGTGGCTTATGCTGCAGATTCATCAGATGAAGAAGAGGAACACGGAGGTCATAAAAATGCAAGTAGTTTTCCACAGGGCTGGAGTTTGGGGTATCAGTACCCTTCATCACAACCACGAGCTAAACAACAGATGCCGTTCTGGATGGCCCCATAGGAAACGGTGGAACAGAGCTTTGAACGTCGGTGACTCTTCTTTTAGCAATAATGCATGCATTTGATTTAACAAGACTCTGGGGCCTCTACTGGGAGCCATCTTGGACCTTTGCAGAAGTTACAGATGCACTGTCCCCTATTCTTAAAGGGGCTCCATTCTTCATAAAACATCCTTATTTCTGCAGTAGCATAACATCTGTTAAAATTTACTTAGAATCACAAATTTGTCTCAGAAGCTTTTTAACCATTGGTGAAACATGCTTATTCCACAAAGCATCCCAACAGGCTCATCCCCATATACACTTAACCTGGTCCACTCTTTTCCAAATGAATAGCTCCTATTTGGGCATAAAATTTTATTTGTATTTTATTACTATTTGCTCACTTTTGATAACTGGTTACAAAACAAGCCTTACTGTCTATGGGGAAGTGATTTTAAGATATCCTTTCAGTACTGAAATCTAAGTACTCCTCATTCCTATTTCATCTTCAGATTCTTTCTGTTGTAGAAACTGCAGTTAAGAATCCAGGCATAGCTGGAGCTGGGGTAGGAAAATGGACCTGCTTTTTTGATTGTGTCTTTGTATTGGGATGCCCAGCAACTGGCACCTTCCAGCACACTTTCTCAGATAGCCATTACTATTTTTTACTCCCCTTCTAAGCTCCTTGTCTTCAACTGGGTCAGAGTAAACTGCTTGATCAAAAGCTGGTCAGACTCATGACAGAAATGAAACACAGTGGTCTGTCTCAAATAGAGCTTTGACTGCTCATAGTAGGATGGTGGACTTAATGACTGAAATGCAACTTGTCCTTTTTCTTGGCATTACAGGTTTTGCCAAAAGAACTTTTTTGTATCAAATACTGATGTGTGAAAGTGAAGGAGCTAGTCTGCTGAACCAGGAGTAGTTTGAGATACTGAACTGTCATTTTTGCACATTTGAATACTCTGCAGGCTGGCTTTGTATAAACCCTCTGGTTTCCTATATGTTGTAAATATTTAGACCATAATTTCATTATAAATAAATGTACAAATATAAAAAAAAAAAAAAAAAAAGAATAGGAAGGGAGGGGATGGGATACAGAGTTCTGGTGGTGGGAATTGTATGAAGTTGTACCCCTCTTATCCTATGGTTTAGTTAATGTTTCCTTTTTATAAACAAAAAAATAAGAAGAAGAAGAAGAAATTAGAAGCATCCAGTTTTCCTTAGCAGTGATTCAACAGGGTCTGGGCAGATAAGAAGACAGACTCTGAGGCTGAAAAGCTGCCGACTCTTGGTATTTCATAGCAAGATCTTTGGTTATGTGGCCCACAAGCTAGAGCAGGACCAGAGCAAGTGGACTTACAGGTGTGACGTCCACAGGTTCTCAGGTGTTTGGTCCACAGCATCAAATACAACAGTGATGGTCTGGCTCTCTCACTCTCTGGTTAATATGGTAGGTAAATACGCAAATAAGCATACTTTAAAAATACAGATTTGATAAAATTGTTAGTTGTCATCATAGAAGAGAAACCAGTTGCCTTTTTACCCCCTCAAGAGAAACAGCTTGGAAAACTCCAAAATACTGTGGTGAGTTGACATTGCTGTTTTTGACAAAAATCTGAGAAAGAGAACTCAGGCAAGGTGGGCAGAGTTTGCATGAAGGGACGGAAGTGAGCAGGGTTGAGTGCAGCCTACAATCTACACTTGATAACAAGGCAGACTTTCGGTGTCTGGGAAGGTGTATTGTAAGGGAGGAAGCTTCAGTGCTATCGTGTCTCTGTCTCTCTCTGAATGAGAAAATAGCCTGTAGTAGTGAAATGGTGTATGAGCAAGGCCTTATTCCACAAACAACAACAACAACAATAACAAACCCCCTCAAAACAGATAATGTTTTTCTTGGGAAAGAAGAACAGGGTGGCAGAGTTTCAGTGGGGAGGAACATATACTTTTTATTTCCAAAAGAATTCCACAGGGGGCCAGGCAGTAGCACAGCGGGTTAAGTGCACATGGCACAAAGGATCCCAGTTCAAGCCTCGAGCTCCCCGCCTGCAAGGGGGTCTTTTTTTTTAGGCAGTGAAGCAGGTCTGCAGGTGTCTATATTTCTCTCCCCCCTGACTTCCCCTTCTCTCTCCATTTCTCTCTGTCCTATCCAAAAAACGACAAAAGCTATAACAACAAGGGCAGCAAAATGGAGGAAATGGCCTCCAGGAGCCATTTCTGTAGTTCAAACAGCACCAGTGAGAACCCTGGAGGCAAAAAAGAAAAAAGAAAAAAACAAAGAATTCCGCAGGTGTTTTCTGCATCAATAATATCATTCTGATCAGGATATGCCCTAGTTTTTACCAATAATACTAAACTAGGGCAGGGGTAGATAGCATAATGGTTATGCAAACAGACTCTCAAGTCTGAGGCTCCATTAAGTCCCAGGTTCAATCCCCTGCACCACCATAAGCCAGAGCTAAGCAGTGCTCTGGTAATAAATAAATCAATTAATTAATTAATTTAGAATCACCAAAAACAGTCTTTTGTGGTCTGGGAGGTGGCGCAGTGATAAGGCTTTGGACTCTCAAGCGTGAGGTCCTGGGTTCGATCCCCAGCAGCACATGTGCCAGAGTGATGTCTGGTTCTTTTTCTCTCCTCCTATCTTTCTCATTAATAAATAAATAAAATCTTTATAAAAATCACTAAACTAACGGTGAATCAGAGAAGGTTTTTTTAAAAAATAAATACATATGTACATTTCCTAACCAGTCTCATTTCTTATGGAGGCAACATCCTTTAGAAGGAAACCAGTGAATCTAAAGACCATGCACGTGTGTATGCTGTCAAATTCTAATTGTACCAGCCATGTGCAAAACTATCTTTGTTTTCAGGGGGTAAATCACATCTTCTTCTGTTGCTGGGTCCAGTTTTTCCTCATCAAGCACATTCTGTGTGAGGGGAAAATGCTGCCACCTTTGACCTCACTCGGCTTTTTTTTTTTTTTTTTTTTTATCATGAAGGCAGATTCTTTTTTTGGAGGCCAGAGATATTGTTTTAGGAACCCAGAGATTGTGCAATAGTCTGCAGGAATGTTCTTTATAATTGGAACCACTCTTGCTTGATAAAAGGACATATTTCATTTCCTTTTTAAATGTTCTCATTCCTCTCTCTTCCCCACCCCTCCCCATTCTCTTTTTTTTTTTTTTTCTTTCAGCTCTTGTTTCTGGAAGGGACCAGTTAGTTAAAATTCTTAGACTAACAGACACCCCGTGGTTGGAAGCTTCAAATGACAGTAATTAAGAAAGCCTTTGTCTAAGCAGATCTCACACTCGTGACATTTATTGACATTCTTTCTAGTCAAATGATGGGTGGGGCGAATTACCCACTTATAGCATCTCCTCATTCTCATCAGTTTGGAAACCAGACTTTTGCTGAAACAAGTTGAAAATTGCCTTTCAGGTTTCTAGTGATGGCTCACTAGAACTGGAAGGAGACTAGACAAAATCTTATTGAGTTACTTTGTTTCACTCCTGGGGAGACAGAGGTTGAGACCCGCTGGGTGATTCCTGAAAATCCACGTGACTTACTGCCTGAGTCACAACTCAGCAGGAAGAAGCTCTACAGAAGAATTATCTCGATCCTTTTTTGTCCCCTTCTGTATGTTTATCTCCTGCTTGGATTCATCGGCAGGCTCTTACAAACTTGGAAATGAGAGAATTAGATGACCTTCTTGTCAGTTAGTTACATTACCCATCGTTGGCCTCTTTGCCTGCTGAAAAATCTCTTCATGTTGTTGAAATTCTCCTTTTGCATTGGGGGTGGAGGGGGGATGTCAAAACTTGCTAACGTAGGTTGTATTAATAGGTACTTTAAGTCACATATCAATGTTGTGACATTGGCTCATGACATTAGCATATCCAGAGAGATAAAAGTATTTCAACATAAGGCTTTGGGTTGCATATAAAAAACAGAGGCAGGGAACTCTATGTAGGAGTTGACCTTGTTCTCTGCTTACTGCAGAGGAGAGGGAGGCTTGGACAGGGTGAAGAGAACTTCATTCCCAACATCAAGGTTCTCTCTCGGGAAAACTGGAGGATTCACATATCCTGATGTCAAGACTTACTTGTACAGATTCAATAATTAAAATAATGTATTACTGTGGGCTGGGTGGTAGCACAGCGGGTTAAGCGCACATGGCGCAAAGCACAAGGACTGGTGCAAGGATCCTGTTTCAAGCCTCCAGCTCCCCACCTGCAGGGGTGTTGCTTCACAAGTGGTGAAGCAGATGTGCAGGTGTCTATCTTTCTCTCCCCCTCTCTGTCTTCTCCTCCTCTCTCTATTTCTCTCTGTCCTACCTAACAATGATGACAGCAATAACAACAATAAAAATGACAACAGCAACAAGGGCAACAAAATAGAAAAATGGCCTCCAGGAGCAGTGGATTCGTAGTGCAGGCACTGAGCCCCAGCAATAACCCTCCAGGCAAAAAAAAAAAGTGTATTATTGTCATAAAGACACACATATAGACCAAAAAAATAGAGAACGCAGAATAACCCCCTAGATATGTGATCAGATAACTTCTTACCAGGCCATTCCATGGAGAAAGGATAGTTTATTCACAAATGTTACTAGAGAAAACTGAATGTTCATGTCTGAAGTTAAACCCAGACACAATACCATATGCAAAAATTATCTCAGAAAGGATCAAAGGCTTAATGGTAAAACCTGAAAGAATAAAACTCTCAGAAGGAATGATAGAACAGATATTTTAAATCACTGGATTTGGCAATAGTTTCACGGCTGTGGCAACAAAAAGACACACTTTAGGAAGCCATAAGGTTGAGAAGGAGTACAAATCAGGCATTATGATAATTAAACACTGTTGTGCTTCAAAGGAATACCAACAGACTTAAAAAATTAAATGGCCATCAGGAGCAGTGGATTCGTAGTGCAAACACTGAGCCTCAGTGGTAACCCTGGAGGAAAAAAAAACTTTATTTTTTTAAATTTTAATATTTTATTTTTATTTTGAATAGAGACAGAGAATTTGAGAGGAAGGGGGGAGATCAAGAGGAAGAGAGTGAGACCTGTAACACTGTTTCACCACTTGTGAAGCTTTCCCCCTGCAGATGGGAACTAGTCCTGGATCCTTAGACACTAATGTGTATGTATTCAGCTAGGTGTACCAACCCAACACCTGGCCCCCAAAACCAAGCTATATATGTATATGTATATGTATATGTATATGTATATGTATATGTATATGTATATGTATATGTATATGTATAAATTTGAGAAGGGAGGGAGAGATAGGGAGAGACAGAGAGACACCTGCAGCCCTGCTTCATCACTTGTGAAGTTTTCCCCCTACAGGTGGAGACCAGGGGCTCAAACCCGGGTCCTTGTGCATTATAATGTGTGTGCTTAACCAGGTGCACCACCGCCTGCCACCCAAGCCAATCTCTTTAAAGCAGAAAATATTGGAAATTGTTATGTCTCGTAAGGAATCAATATTTAGAATACATAGGAAGTTCCTAAAACTCAACAATAGCAACAATTCAAAAAAAAAAATCAAGAAAAGGGCAAAAGATTATCCTGGAATTTGTTTTTGATGTGGTATGTGGGTTAGTGCAGTTCTTGTGGGCTTCTCCCACGTGGTATATCATGGTCAGAGCCAAAATGTGTGAAAAGTAGTGATGTAACCCATCAATGTCATTTCAGATACTTACAAAATAGATCTTGGGTTTAAGTGTGGCTTCATTTGCAAGTGAATGTGTGTAGACTACTGTATCGTTGGTTAGATGAGTACATTAGCCTCATATTTGAGGATGAAGAAATTCATTCTAAAAGCAACAAGAAAGCAAACAAGCCCATCCAAAAAATCGAGAGAGGATATGAACAGAATATCCTCCATGGAAGAGATCCAAAAGGCTAACAAAAATATTTTTAAAATGCTTCAAGTCATTGATTGTCAGAGAAATGCAAATAAAGACAGCCACAAGGTATCACTTCACCCCTGTGAGAATGTCATACATCAGAAAAGGTAGAAGCCACAAATGCTGGATGGGTTGTGGGGACAAAGGAACCCTCCTACACTGCTGGTGGGAATATAAATTGGTCTCCCTGTGGACAGCAGTCTGGAAAAACTCTCAGAAGGCTAGAAGTGGACCTACCGTATAACCCTGCAGTTCCTCTCCTGGGTATATATTCTAAGGAGCCAAACATACCCATCCAAAAAGATGTGTGTCTACCTATGTTCATAGCAGTACAATTTGTAATAGCCAAATCCTGGAAACAACCCCAGTGTCCAACAACAAATGAGTGGCTGAGTAAGTTTACTGAGTAAGTAAATGGAATACTACTCAGCTACTAAAAATGGTGAATTCACTTTCTTGACCTCATCTTGGATGGAGTTTAAAGGAATCATGTTAAGTGAGATAAGTCAGAAACAGAAGAAACAGTAGGATGAATATGGGATGATCTCACTCACAGACAGAAGTTGAAAAACAAGATCAAAAGGGAAAACACAAAGCAGAACTTGGACTGGAGTTGGTATATTGCACCAAAGTAAAAGGCTCTGGGGTAGAGAAGGGTTCAGGTCCTGGAACATGATAGCAAAAAAGGATCTAGTAGGGGTTGAATTGTTATGTGGAAAATTGAGAAATGTTACACATCTACAAACTATTACACTTTACTGTCAACTGTAAACCATTAATCCCCCAATCAAGAAATTAAAAAAATATATTCTACAGCACAGTCAAGAAAACAATAGGGCTGGATCATGTTAAAAGGATATCATATCCTCGGTTTGAGCCCCCAGCTTCCCACCTGCAGGAGGTCATTTCACAAGTGGTGAAGCAGGTCTGCAGGTGTCTATCTTTCTCTCCTTCTTTCTGTCTTTCCCTCCTCTCTCAACTTCTCTCTATCCTATCCAACAACAACAGCTGTGGTAACAATAATAATAATGACTACAACAAGTGCAACAACAAGGGCAACACAATGGGGAAAATGACCTCCAGGAGCAGTGGATTTGTAGTGCAGGCACCGAGCCCAGCGATAACCGTGGAGGCAAAAAAAAAAAAAAAAGAAGAAGAAAGGATATTATGTCACTGTGTTCCAAAGTATCTCCAACTAGAAATGACCAACAAGGAGAACAGTTGTTGGAAAGGTATTATTTTTTTCTTTTTTTAAGTGTTTTTTGTTGGGAATGGAGTCCTAAAACATTTACTTATATTGTTTTAGTCACCTTTATGTTGTTACCAGATGACAATAAATGCAATGGGAAAGGTATGCATGTATGTGCATGCACGTGTGTGTGTGTGTGTGTGTGTGTGTGTGTTTCTTTCCTTCTTTGCAAAGGGCCAAGGATTTGAATAGACATTACTCCAAAGAAGATATACAAATTACCAATACATGTATATAAAAAGACTCAACATTATAACCACTAGAGTAGTGCAAATCAAAACAATATGAGGAGGTATTTTCATACCAATTAGGATAACTACTATGCAAAAACAAAGTGCTGACAAGGATACAGAGAAATTGAAACCTTTGCTCACTATCAGTGAGAATGTAAAATGGTTACAGCCTCTGTAGTAAACAGTATGGCCGTTTCTTAAAAAAAAAAAAAATTAAAACAGAACTACAATGTTAGTCTCTGACTATATGCCCTAGTCTCTGACTATATGCCTCTGACTATATGCCCTAAAGAAAGCAGAGTCTTCAAGAAACACCTCAAAATCCAGATACACAGCAGGGTTATAATAGTTAAGACATGAAAACAACCCAAGCATCCCTTGATTGACTAGTGGAGAAGCAAAATGCTACTAATAAATTATCCATAGAATAAAGTGCTAGTTAACTTTTAGATGAAATGATTTTTACATTTATTGTAAATCTGGAGGACATTATTTTAAGCAATATAGCCAGTAAGAAAAACACAAATACTATATGACTCAACTTATATATGCTACTTACAATAATAACAATCATAGAGAAAGAAAGTAGAGGGGACTGGGCAGTGGTGCACACAGTTAAGCACACATAGTACTAAGCACAAGGACTGTGCAAGGATCTGGGTTTGAGCCTCTGCTCTCTACCTGCAGAGGTACACTTCATGAGCAGTGAAGCAGGTCAGCAGATGTCTACCTTTCTCTCTCCTTTTTTAAAAAATTATCTTTATTTATTGGATAGAGACACCAGAAATTGAGAGGGTAGGGGAAGATAGAGAGGCAGAGACAGAGAGACACCTGCAGACTTGCTTCATCACTTGCAAAGCTTTCCCCCTGCAGGTGGGGACCAGGGCCTCCATCCCGGGTCCTTGTGCACATTAATATGTGTGCTCAAGCAGGTGCACCACCACCTAGACCCTCCTCCTATCTCCCCACCCACTCAATTTCTCTTTGCTCTATGTGAAAAATGGGGGGGGGGGGGAAATGGCCTCCAGGAGCTGTGGATTCATAGTGTAGACACTGAGCCCGAGCAATAACCCTGGAGGCAAAACAAAAGTAGAATGGTGGTTGCCAGGGGCCTGGTGGGGAATGGAGCTGCTGTTTAATAGGTGTAGATGTTACTCCATATGATGAAAGTAATTCAGAAATGGATAATAATGAAGGTTTTACAACATACAAGTGCATAACTGTGCACTTTAAGATGGTTCAGATGGTAAAATTTATGTTCTATGTATTTTATCACAATTAAAAAATTGGAAAGAATAGTTGTGGTCTCCAATGTGTGAGGTCTTGGATTAAACCCTAGGACCACATAGAAATACCGTGAACAGCATCAGGGAAGCTGTATGGATGATGGCATAGTACTGTAATCTCTCTCTCTATTGTCTTCACCTCATTCTCTTCTCACTCTCTCTCTAACATAAAGAATAAAAAAATTGACCCAAGGAGGCCATGCAGCAGTACAATTCCCTGGATTCATACCTAAGCATCACATTAAAGATTAAATAAATAAATAAATAAATAAATAAATACTTCCATTGATCCAGTTGGTCTTGGGGCCCTTAACATTCCATCAGTAGAATTTTTCAAGCCCATGAAGCCCAGTTGCAGAAAAGCACCTGACTGGAATCTTCAGAAGTCCTAGCCTGAGTTCAGACTGGCCTGGCTAATCTCCTGAGTGACACACAGGGATGATAACAATTCTATTTGCTAACTGCTATATTTAATAACTGGAAAAAAATTGGCAAGGCTTCCTAAGCGACTCAGTACAGATGTTCCAATAAGAAAAAGTAAATCAGAAATGATGCCAAGAGTGACTTTCCAAGGGGGAAAGTCTTAATGGGGCCACAACAAAACCTTATGAATGCTATCTATTGCTGGAGGAGACCCAGACTTTACCTCAGTCCTGATGGCCCACAATTGCACTGTTTTCAAAACCTCTACATCCGATGCTTACTTGAGTGTGTGAGTCGCTCAGTGACCTGGCACCCAGTCCTGGAAGGAAGACTGTAAATGACAAAACCTTGTAATTGATCATGATTTTACAAGCCAGAGACTAAGAACGGGGTCCTGCTGGTTTGTGCATAGCACAGTACTGCTGTGTGGGGAGGAATGAGTGCCATTATGTGTAAGTAATGCCTACTGGCATTTATCATCACAATCTAAATAGCAGCCAGCCACTCTGAACAGGACGGGAATTTACTGTATACAATCCTTGACCGCATATTTCTCAAGTACCTTTAGAAATTGAAAAGTGGTGTGCTGGGCTAGCTTTGACGGAGAGAGACAAGGAACTTGTGGCAGCGTGGTAATACAATTCTTTATTGATGCGGATGCCCCAGAGTCAGGTGAGAGCACAACGGGTTTAGGCCATGTGGAGCTAGCAAAATGGCTGCCTCCCACTATGCAGCCAGCACTTCTCTATGTCTTCTCCAGGTCGGGATGTGGAAGAGAAAGAGAGAGAGAGAGGGAAGAGCAGCAGGCTTTATAGAACGGAAGTGGCAAGTTGGGAATGGGATTGGCTAGGAAAGGGGGTGGAGAAAACAAGGCACTCTGGGAAGGTAGACAGCTTCCGTAGCAGTGGTGGTTGCTATAGATTTTTAGCTCGTGGGAATGGGCGAGGGGGTAATGTGGTGGTGGAGGAGTCATTTTTAAAACAAGGCAGAAGATTGATATGTAAATGATAATACTCTCATGGAAATATGGTGGTCTGTGGGTCCTGCCTAACTCAACCACATCTGTACAGTATCCCAACAGTGGTGCTCATAAAGAGGTATTTTAAGAAAAAAAAAAAAAAAAAGACTAGTATAGCCACAGGCCCTTTGGAATTTTACTAAAATATGCCTACTAGCTATCTACAAAATAGAGGACCCCCACCCAACTCTTCATCTGCACTATTCCAGCCTTTAGGTCCATGATTGCTCAACAATTTGTTTGGCTTTGTATGTTAACTCTCTTTTTAGCCACCAGGTCCCAGATGCTAGCATGATGCCGACCAGACTTCCCTGGACAGACAACCCCACCAACGTGTCCTGGAGCTCTGCTTCCCCAGATACCCTCTCCACTGGGGAAAGAGAGAGATAGGTTGAGAGTATGGATTGATCTGTCAATGCCCATGTTCAGCGGGGAAGCAATTACAGAAGCCAGACCTTCCACCTTCTGCATCCCACAATGACCTTGGGTCCTTACTCCCAGAGGGTTAAAGAATAGGGAAGCTATCAGGGGAGTGGATGGGATATAGAGTTCTGGTGGTGGGAATTGTGTGGAGTTGTACTCCTCTTATCCTATGGTTTAGTCAGTTTCCTTTTTATAAATAAAAAAAATAAAAAATATATACTATCAAAAAAGAGGTATTTTAAGGAGCTTACAGTCAATTCTCAAAAATTAATGTATATCTTTAATCTAGGCAAGTTTTTACTAGTGTGCTCCCAATTATCTTCTGTGAAAAAGCTCAGAAAGAATTCTGTTGTCTGTAGGGACATAAGTTTATTAACTTATGGCTTTATGCATTTTACTGAGTTTTGCTAATTAGTCTTTCTCTTTTTAGATATTTAGGGACTTATTCTGGGTGGGAGACAACTCTATTTGCATAAACTAGTAACTACACAATGTTACCATAAACCCTCTGTACAATCCACAAAGTCATAATAAACAGAAAAGATGATGAGGGAGCTGGGCAATGAACACCCTGTAGAGCACACGTTGCAATTCCCTTTTTTCTTTCTTTTTCTTTTTTTTTTTTTTTTTTTTTGCCTCTAGGGTTATCGACGGAGCTTGGTGCTGGCACTATGAATCCACTGCTGCTGGTACCCATTTTTTCGATTTTGTTGTTGTTGTTGGATGGGACAGAGAGAAATTGAGAGGGTAGAGGAGATAGGGAGGGAGAACGATAGACACCTGCAGACCTGCTTCACTGTTTTTGAAGCGATTCCCCTGCAGGTGGGGAGTGGGGAGCTTGAACCCGGATCCTTATGTGATTGTTTACATTTAGTGCTATGTGCACCACACCTGCCCTCCCACCCCCCCGCCCACATTGCTAATTCTGAGAAGCAGGTTCAAGCAAAGGGGAAGCTTCACTAGGAAACTCTCTCCTCTGTCTCCTCTTCCTCTCTCCCTTTCCTCCATCTGTCTTCCTTCCATCTCAGTTTTTGTCTCTATTAAAAAAAGAAAAAGAAAGGAAGGGAGGAAGGAAGGAAAAAAAGAAAAAGAAAGGAAGAGAGGAAGGAAGGAAGGAAAGAAGAAAGATGGTCACTGGCAGCAATGAATTGGGGGTGCAGGCACCAAAATCACCCCAGCCCACTCACATATATACTTAATGATTTGTGAAATAAAGTATTTGATGGGAGTAGCAAAGTTTTTCTATGGCGCTATGCTAAAAAAGAGGCTGTTCTTTCCAACTGTCTTTAGATACACATTTTATAAGTTGTCTTCTTGATTTTTAGAAATCCTTTCTTAAATTTTCCTCCTTCATCAAGCCTTTGAGCAGTGATAGTGTTACAGATGATGAAACTATGCTTGGGAAGAGAAGAGCTGCAAACATCACAGTGACTATCTGGGCTAAATTCCTGGAACCCTGAAACATTTGTAGAAAACACTGGTAGAAACATTGTAGAAACTGCCACCACTGCCAATTCAAAATATCAATTATAGTGTTCTTTCTGTCACACAGTGTAAAACATGTGACATCTTGAGTATTTACCTTATCTTTCAGGATCCAGAAATTAGTGTCTCTGTGAGGCCGGTGCATAAGAATAATGAATTACACTACAGAACTGGAACATTTAACATCAACCTTTAATTAGTTTGTAAGTGGAAAGCCTGACACTAATAAAAACCACCTTTTCTTGGGGAAGGAAATAATTACTTGTTAGATGTAGCTTAAGTACTTTGCTAAAGAGTCCTTTTCTTCTTTTCATAGTAGTTTCTGCTTTGCAAAATATAGTCTCCTTTTTATGGTTTCCATATATATATATTTTTTTCTATGTTGAGATGTCTTTTCTTAAACACACATCGTTATTTATTGGCGATGTAAATAGTTTTGTGTTTTTCAATGATACCGATATCATGTTCCAGTTGCTTCATTTCTCTTTCCAACTTTTGCTTCCGAATTTTCTTTGGTGTGGAATCGATGAAGACTGACAGGGACTGGAATTCCTTGTGCACCTCTTCCCAGTTTTTCTTCAGTCCCTGTCAACAGGAAGGAAAGAAGCAAATGTAGCTCTGAACTAGAGGTAAAGTGAATTGCGAAGGTAAAGTGGAGAAAGTTGTACTGGCAAAGGAAAAGTGCAAATAGGTAAAGAGAGCTGATGACAACATCTTTAAGGCGTGACATATGATATGTACTTGTCAATAATAAAATTCAATTAACAATAGTGAAAAAAAAATCCAAACCTTGTCCTTGACTGTGTGCTCAGCTCCCACTGGGAATATTTATGTGCTGTTTGCAGTGTTCCTGTACTTGGCCTTACCACCAATAACGCACATATGCATTGATGAGAGAGAGGAGATGTGGCGGTGGGAACAACTTAGAACTGATTTCCCCAAGCAAAAAGAATTTTTGAATAGGAAATTATCATGTTTCATTTCCTTCCTTCCTTTCTTTTTTTCTTTTTATTAGAACTCCCTTTATAAACCAGTAGCTTCATTGTTTTTTTTGTCCTTCAGGTTGCTAGGGCTCAGTGCCTACACTATGAATGGACCCACTGCTCCTGGCAGCCATTTTTTCCATTTTATTGTTGTAGGATAGGACAGACAGAAATTGAGAGGGAAAGATAGCGAAGGGAGAAAGAGAAAGACACCTGCAGACCTGCTTCACTGCTTGTGAAATGACCCCTCTGTAGGTGGAGAGCCGGGGGGGCTCAAACCACGATCCTTGTGCTGGTGCCTACACTTCGTACTATGTCCACTTAACCCACCGTCCGGCCCCAAAGCTTCATTCTTCAGCTGTGCCATCACATTAAAAATAAACAAACAAACAAAACCTGATTTTGAAGTGTGCGGTCAAAGAATCTGCCTTTGGCTGGTGAGCTTGATGCAGTGCATACACATGTTGCTTTTTCAATGACTCACACCTAGAACTTGTGTGATATTGTGTGACTGTGCTCCTTCAATCACACTAATAACAGAAAGATCACAGTCTGGCGTGCAAGGTTGTATTTTTTAATATCTGAGTAGATAGAATTGTAGAAGATGCCACCTTCTGATTTGAAAGGATAAAAATGTTACATTCTTCTGCCGAGTAGTTAAAGGATCTTGACTTCCCCTTAAAGTACTTGAGAAATGACCCGAATGGTGTTAAGTGGAACACACATGCTAATTCAATAATGTACTTAATGTTTTATGGCCTCAGAAGCCAGATTTAGAATGAGGGATCTCTTAGGGGCAATAAAGGTTATTTGCATCTCTGTATAATTAGCATCTCCTATCGCTGTACACTAGAGGCCACCCCCCCCCCCCGCCATCAAGATGGCCTTAAAGTGCTGACTGAACTCAGGCAATAAAGTTTTTTTTATAAATAAAGTTTTATAAATAAAGTTTTTTTTATAAACTTTCTACTGTTCACTACTGGTGCACAAATAATTTTATGTGTACAGCTACTGGAATTATGATTTAAAATATTGCCTTGACAATATGGTTTGGAATTATGTTTAAGAGAGCATTTGGAGTATTCTATCTAGTAATACTTTTCCCTGTAAGACTTCATGGTACAAATTTAATCTTGTTGATACTGCCAGGGAATAATAAAATGTCAGCGCCCAAGCTCCCATGCTTAGATAAAAATGATGATGGAACAGGGACTACTGCATGGAACAGTTTGGTTGGGGAGGGAGAGAACACGTTTCAAGGCCTTATTGAGTGAGACTGTATCATGGATTTGGAAAAGGTAAAAAGCAGAAGGAAAAGCAACTACTTAAATGATTAAAAGAGGGTTATAGGGTTAAAAATGGACCTACCCTATGACCCAGAAATTCCTTTCCAGGGGATATATCCTAAGGAACCAAGCACACCCATCCATCCAAAAGTACAATGTGTAATAGCCAAAACCTGGAAGCAACCCAGGTGTGCAAAAACAGATGAGTGGCCAAGAAAGTTGTGGTCTATATACACAGTGGAACACTACTGAGTTATTTAAAATGATTAGCTCACCTACCTTTCTTTCTTTCTTTCTTTCTTTCTTTCTTTCTTTCTTTCTTTCTTTCTTTCTTTTTCTCTTTCTTTTTTCTTTGCCTCCAGGGTCATTGCTGGGGCTTGGTGCTGGCACTATGAATCCACTCCTCCTGGGGGCTATTTTTTGCATTTTATTGGATAGGACAGAGATAAATTGAGAGGGGTAGAGGAGACAGGAGGAAAAAAAGACACCTGTGCATCGGCTTCACTTCTTGTGAAGATAGAGAGGGAGAGAGACAGACACCTGCAGCCCTGCTTCCGCACTCACGAAGCTTCCTCCTGCAGGTAGGGACCAGGGGCTTAAACCTGGGCCCTTGCTCACTGTAATGTGTGCGCTTAACCAGGTGCACCACCGCCTGTCAACTGATATTTTTATCTTTTTATTTATCTTTCATAAGACAGATACAGAAAGAAAGATGGATAGACAGCAGAGCACTGCTCAGCTCTGACCATTAAACCGGAGATCATGCACAGAGTCTCAGGCATGACGGACTCTGTGTAACTACTATACACTTTCCCCAGCCTGATAGGTTTTGTTTTTGTTTTTTCAACTGTGGAGATCTGGCTTACTAGAATGGGGGTGGGGGGGTACTGATTCAGGGACAGTTTCAATTATTCTAGAGCTCCATCTAGTGAAAAATATCCAACTTATCGACATAATTTTTGAAAAACTCAGGGGCAGGAGAATGCAACTCAAAGTACTTTTTAATACATGTTTGTTATAAAAGAAAGAGGTTTTCCTTACAATGTTACAGCGGGGGAGGGGGGAAGAAAACTGGGAAGAAAACCCCTCCTACTCAGTGAAATTTGTAGGACAGCTTCCTGCTCTTTCACAGTTTCACGAGAAGAGCTTTCTGATTTTAAAGTCCAGTTGCCAGTGGCCTGTCCTTTCAGAGATGTTTTGAAAAGTCACCTGGGGGTCTGAATGCCAGGAAGAAAGGACATTTACCTGCAGAACTGCCTCTCTCTCATCATCAGAGAGCCTCTTCATTGCTGCTTTGCGAAGGTTTTCCTGGATATAGTTATCATAGTCCTTCTGGGATTTCTTCACTTCCTCATTTCGCTTACAGATATAGTCAGGTATAACACCGTAATCCTAAAGATGTTTCAGAAATCAGTATCTTAATTGCAGCGTACCAACCAGTGAAGGGGTGGGGGCTGTGGGGGTTGTTACAAAGTCTTTTCTCTAACTGCTGAAAACTGACCCAATTCAGGGACTTCTTTTCTCTCTGTGAGCGAGTTGACTCTAGCCTTTTAAGACCATCTGAGTTATTTTTGTGTTTGCTTGTTTTCCCTGCAAATGTTTCCAGTGCCTATTCTTGGTTGATGACTCAGCCCTTACTGTTTGCCTAATAATTGGCTTTTCTTTGCTTCTTTTAGGTGTTTCAGTTTTTACCCTGAGACACTATATATATATAGTTAAATAAAAGATTTGTGTTTATGAGGCATTATTAAAAAAAAAAAAAAAAACAACTTCTGAGATACTAAGCACATCTACTTGAAGAGAACAATGGAATCGATACCATAAGCATGTTTCTGAGAAAACAGGTTTCCAGGCTCCTGTTTCAAGGACTGACAGAAATTGGCAAGTCTTTCAACATCAGTGAATATTTGATTTCACTGTGAGGAGAAATAAAATGGCTGTCCATTCTTTAAAAAAAAAAAATCTGAGGACAAGTTTCTTTTCGTATGGAATTTGTTCCATAGTTAGGGAAGCTCCCCAGAAAGAAAAGTCTGAGTAACATAAATAAAGTTGTATAAAGGACTGCGAAGGAAGAGAGAAAATGATAGAGATATTTTGAATAAATAAAATAAAACTCAGTAAATTTTGGAGGTCAGAGAGGACCTATCTAAAGAGATAATTGTTGAGAGATACAGGAATCATTGTAACCACCTACAAGTAAAGTCAGAGCAACAGAGCACCTGCTGGGAGGGCACCTGTTTTGTTATCTACACAACCCAGGGTCAAGTCCAGACCCCGTGGCACTGGAGAAGCTTTGGTGCTATGACATCTGCCGCTCTTCCTTCCTCTCTCTCTTTACTTGAACCAGTTTCCCTGGGGTGGTAAAGCTCAGGTAAGGACCAAGAACATATCTACACATATTCTGGTTCTTCTCATTCTAGGCCTTTGGTAAGACCACACTTGCCGGCTCCCCTGACTTGCTCACGGTGAATGGACTTGGGCTCTCATGACTTGTCAAATTCTTTCTCTGTCTGGATAGTGACAGGCAACGTTTGGAGTGGCATGGGCCTTGAAATGAGGATGAGAAACAGAGGAACCAGCCACCACCCCCACCACCCCCACTCCTGCAGTGAACATGTAGACAAACAGATGATAAAAACTTTGTTGCTTTAAGTTCTTGAAATTCAGAGGGTGTTAGCAATGCTTAACCTAACCTATCCTGGTTGCATAGAAATTGAAACCCTTGATTTTTTTTTTTTTTTTTTTTATTGCCACCAGGGGTATTGCTGGAGCTTTGTGCCAGCACTACCAGTCCACTGCTACTGGTAGCCATACCCCCACCCCCCACTTTTAATTTAATTTTATTTTATGGAACAGAGAGAAATTGAGAAGGGAGGGGAGATAGGGAGATAGAAAGGTAAAGAGAAAGATAGACACCGCCAGACCTGCTTCACTGCCTATGAAGCTTCCCCTTACAAGTAGGGAGCTGGGGCTTGAGAACTCTAGTCCTCATGCTTGGTGATATGTACACTTAACCGGGTGTGCCACCATCTGACCTTCCCCCCCCCCTGAATTTCTATTTAAGTGTGTTTTAATAGTTTGAATAGTTGTAAAGCATTGTATAAATAAACTCAAAGGGGGCAGCATTCTGCTCAGGGCAGTGGTAAACAGTCTAATAAATTTCAGGAAGCACTGAAGTCAACACCTCATCAAAGCTCAGCACAATAGCTGATGTTGATAATGAAGATCCTGAGTCATCACAAAAAGATTAAATTAGAACTACCATAGTCTAAGAAAGTAAGTGACAATGCCGTTTAGGGGCGGAAACTTGAGTGATCTGAAATGTTCCTATGTATTGGGTCGCTGGAGGACTAAAGCATATTACTAATGTTGCTTACTTCATATGTGATAATATCTATTCTCTACTGAACTCTTACCAGGTGTCGGGTATTACGGCAAATGCTTAATTCTCACTGCAACCCTGTGATAAAGCTAATGACTTATTAAAGATCTCAGGAGGGTAATAAACAGAAGAATCTGCATTTCAGTGTCTTCCTGCTATCTCTGAACATCCCATGTAATCATCCATACTGTGGTTCTCATAAAGTATTTCTCATGGCACAAATGGGGCATACAGCATTTTATTTGAGGAAAACAGAAAGTGTTTAAATCTCTTTAAAAATGACATTGTGCCTGAAGGAATTTGCTATAATAGCAGATCTTCAAAACTTTACTCTGAGAGTGAAAATTAAGTCAAGTCCTCCTGAGCCCTGGTGGCTTAGCAACCAAGAAGGTGAATACATCAGAAGGTCTGCACGGCTTGACAGACAGACAAGCACAGGCAGATGAGTTTAATGTTTTCATGAAGAAGTTCCTCAATTTTATGTTGGGGTGGGGGGACTGTATTCCTTGGGTTGAAGGCAGGCAGGAGAGACAGAGGGTGAGGCAACTAGTGGTAAGACCATCAGTGGAGAAGAGGTCTGATAGGCTAACAGAGAATAATGGGCTGGAAGTTACTACAGAGAGTCAGTAAGAGAGGGCCATATCTAGGCACTGGGCGGGGCACATTACCTGCACAGTGCACCATTCCCCACCTGCAGGGGTAGAACTTCATGAGTGGTGGAGCAGAGCTGCACGTGTCTCTCCTCTCTCTGTCTCTCATCTGCTATCAAAAACAGAAGAAAAAAAAAGGCTACCAGGAGTGGTGGCATCCTACAGGCACTAAGCTCCAGTGACACTTCTGGTGGCATTTAAAAAAAAAAAAAAAAGACAAAATACAGAGTCAAGTTCTGTTTTTCCAGCCCTAAGGGGAAAAAGACCCTGAGCAGCCTCTCACTTGGGGGCCTCAAAGGAGGAAGCATCTGGTCAAGTCTAAAGTGACCTCACTGGCTTGTGCGGTCAGTCCCTCTATTCCTGTTATACTGTCCAAAGGTGTCTGAGCAAGAAGCTTCTCAGGGAATAAGGAGTGTCCTGTGAACATCCTGGGAGATCCTGTTTGATTTGGATTTATCATGCTTCTAGTATCGCTCAGCAGAACAACCAGAGGTGGGCTTCCGGCTGAGAGAAAAATGGAAAGTCTGCTGGGCATAAGGTTTGGTTAGAGGGAGGTGAGATCAAGAGGTAAGTTGTTCAGCTTTCAACACAATCACTGATGGATGATTTGAATGCAAAACACTCTACATCTTGGTTGTGATTTTACTTGCCTCTCTTTCCCGCCACAATGGATTATTAGTATTGTTCATTTTTAGGGTTTTGCATTCATATTTTATGATGCATGCCTCGATCAAACATGCAAAGTCAAATAGTTTTTGCAAGTTTTCTTCTACTTTTAAAAACAGTTTTACTATCTTTATTTGTTGGGTAGAGACAGTCAGAAATTGAGAGAAGGGGAGATAGAGAGACAAGGAGACACCTGCAGCACTGTCTCACCACTCACAAAGCTTTCCCCTTGCAGGTAGGACTGGGGACTTGAACCTGGGTACTTGTGCATTGTAACATGTACACTCAATCAGGTATGGCACCACCTAACACCACAAAGTCTATTCAAGTGCTTTCTATTTTTTAAAATAGTAGTACTAGTTTACAAAGTTGGAATTAATAAAGTCATGGATCCTTTGGAATATACCTAAAATAGACCTACTAGCTATTTCCAAAACGGAGACCCCAAATCTTCATCTGCAATATTCCAGCCTTTAGGTTCATGATTAATCAACATTAATCAAAGTCAATGTATGGCTTTATATGTTAACTCTCTTTTCAACCACAAGGTTCCAGATGCTACCATGATGCCAACCAGACGCCCCTGGACAGACAACCCCACCAATGTGTCCTGGAGCCCCGCTTTCCCAGAGCCCCACCCCACTAGGGAAAGACAGAGACAGGCTGGTAGTATGGATTGACCTGTCAACACCCATGTTCAGTGGGGAAGCAATTACAGAAGCCAGACCTTCCACCTTCTGCACCCCATAATGTCTCTGGGGTCATTACCCCAGAGGGATAAAGAATAGGAAAGCTATCAGGGGAAGGGATGGGATACAGAGTTCTGGTGGTGAGAATTGTGTGGAGTTGTACTCCATCTTATCCTATGGTCTTGTCAGTGTTTCCATTTTATAAATAAATAAAGCAAGTTTTTTTTTGTTTTTTTTTTAATTTAAAGATCTCTGGGCTGGGTGGAAGTGCATCCAGTTGATCACACATGTTACAATACTCAGAACTCAGGTTCAAGTCCCTGGTCTTTTTGCAGGCAGCAAAGCTTCACAAGCAGTGAAGTAGTGCCGCTGGACTCTCTCTCCATTCATCTCTCTCTCTGTCTCCCCCCTCTACCTTCTCCTTCTCCCTCTCTTACCCCCATCCCTCCCGATTTCGGTCTCTATCCAAAATAAATAAATTTAAATTTTTTTTAGAACTTCTAATATTTAAACAAACCCAAGTTTCTATGTTTTTCTGCCAGTGATGATATGCCTACCTGATAACCTCACTTTCTATAGGAATTAAAGATTCAAAGCAACTAGATTATGGTACAGTACTTCCAAAGTCTGTTTTACTTCATACTAGAAGAAAATGAATACATTCTAGCAGAAATGAAAATGTGAATTGCTTGTGACATTTTAATGGAGGGAGGGGCTCTAAAATTGTATTATTCTTCATGTCTCTCATCCTGATACATAATGATTTGCTCTTAGAATCTTCTGAAAGATTAGCTTGTCTAAATTTATAATAATGAATGTGATATTTGCAACTTGCCAAAAGTACTATCTTTTAGAGAGTGCTTGTTATAATTGCTAAATATGTTAATTAAAATTTAGAGCAATTATAAGTTTCTTCTACTAATGCATACAGTGTTGTTCATCCCAGATTCTTTGTATTTTCTTTATTTTGGCTGGAAACAGAGAGAGATTGAGAGGGAAGGGGAGGATAGGGAGAGAGAGAGAGAGACACCTTTATGTTGCTTCACTACTTGTGGATCTTCCCTCCTACACATGGGACTGGGGACTTGTACGGGGTCCTTGTGCATTGCAACATGTGCACTCTACTGGAAGTACCACCAACCGGCCCTGTTCATTCCACTTTCTAATTTCATCACATTATGCAGATTGCAGAGAGATGGGATTTAGCAAACTAGACAATTTATTCCAGCAATAGCATGACTGAATGATAATACAGACAATCACTGGAAAGAGATTCAAACTATTTGAATCTCAGCTGTCTTGTTATCACAAGGTTACCTTTTTATTGATGTACTTTGGAACCAGTCCTGAAGTTTCAAGGTCATGCTTATCTCCAGTTCTTTTGTCCACATAAATGGGCTTGTGTTTCCTAGTCATCCCCATAATGACATCGGTGGCATTTGCATTTATAAAATTCTTATCATTCTGTATTCCCATGACTGGATGCTCAGTCCTCAGTGGCACAGGCGGCTTTCTGGGCTCATTCCAATCAAATTTCTTTTCTGTTAGAAATAATGTTACCTTGTCAACATGAAACTAGAAGCATTACTACTTAGCATCACTTCTAACAGCCAGATAGCTATTCTACTGCTGGTCTACTGCAGTCTTATTAATAATGTATTCAAGTATTTAAGGGAAGGAGTCAGGAATTGTAAGTGCAGATGATAAAGTGCAGCATGGCCCATACATTGAGGGGCAGTGTAGAAGCCCAAGGGAAGAGGTTGAGTTCCCCAGATGAAGGTCACATAAATAGAAAAATGATTACAAAACAGACTTTCATGCCTTAGGCCATGGGGGTCCCAAGTTAATCCCTCTGCACCACTAGACGCTAGAGGTGAGCTGGGCCCTGGTCCAAGAAAAAAAAATCTAAAAAAACAGAAATAAAAAGATGGCAATGCAGACCATGTGAAGTCATACAAATGTTCTAACAGCTGAAGTTGAAGAAATGTATATGCATTGCTAATAATCTTCCAATCTATCTAGAAAATTATTGTTTGCCTTGAATAGAAAGTTTCCCAGTGACTAGGGGGTTGACACAATGAAGCTGACAGCAGCCTTGGCCTGTGTTAGCTTTCACTTTGTCTCATGAGACTGGTTTTTTGTTTGTTTGTTTGTTTTGCCTCCAGGGCTATTGCTGGGGCTGGGTACTTGCACTACGAATCCAATGCTCCTGGAGGCATCTTTTTTCCATTGTTGTTATTATTGTTGCTGTTATTGGATAGGAAAGAGAGAAACTGAGTGAGATGGTGAAGACAGAGAAGGGAAGAGAAACATAGTTATCTGCAGACCTACTTCACTGCTTGTGTAGTTATGCTCCAGCAGGTGGGGAGCCGGGGGCTTGAACTGGGATCCTTGCACTTGGTACTATGTACGCTTAACCTGGTGTGCCACCCACCACCTTACCCTCTAGACTGTGCTTTAAAGCTTCTTCAACATTCAGAATCTCTTAATTACCCTTACAACCAGTGAGATTCTGTTTGTCTTGCTTTATAATGTTTGTAAGAGAAGATAAAGATTTCTTTCCTTTTTCCCTGCTTGGTACCTAGGATTTATATGTTTGGTCCCTGTGTTACTTAGTCTGCTTTACTCTAGAAAAGATACATGGGGTTCAGAAGGTATCACTGCTCAGTCGTAAGGTATCACTGCTCAGTCGTGAGGCACTGAAAAAAAAAACCCAATTCCACTTTCGAACTATCCAGTGGTTGTGGGTTGCAAAACAAGACTTCACTAGAGCAAGATACACAAGAAACTTGAAGCCATGGATTTCACCCAGAAAGCTGCACTTCCAGACTTAACTTCATTTGCTTTTCTTGATAATGCTCTCTTCCTCTATCATGAAATCTGGGTTATCAGAGAGGATGGTAGAGTAAAAATATCATTATAGGGAGATGCAGATTTCCTTTCATCAGAATGTGTATCTTAACTGGAAGCTCCAGAGGTTGCGTTCTTTTCTTCACGGCAAAGACAAAGGTCACTGCTGCCCTGTTTAACAGCTACCCTTCCATCCACTCTTCATTTCCAGACTTGCCAGCTTCACTCATCTCTCTACACTCTATGGCCAGGATTAGTTACATTATTTGTGAGAACCAGGACAAATTGAACACTCAGGGCTACATGATCAAAACTCAAGAATTTTAAGGACAGAGCATTAAGCCAAACATGGAACCCTCCTAAACCCCAATCCTGGGCAACTGTACAGGTAAGATGTGCAAGAAGCTGGCTCTACTATTTATTTATTTATTTATTTTAAGAATTTTAAAATATTTATTTATTCCCTTTTTGTTGCCCTTGTTTTATTGTTGTAGTTATTACTGATGTCGTTGTTGTTGGATAGGACAGAGAGAAATGGAGAGAGGAGGGGAATACAGAGGGGGGAGAGAAAGATAAGACACCTGCAGACCTGCTTCACTGCCTGTGAAGCAACTTCCTTGTAGGTGGGGAGCCGGGGCTTGAACTGGGATCCTTACACTGGTCCCTGAGCTTTGCGCCACGTGCGCTTAACCCACTGCGCTACCGCCCGACTCCAGCTCTATTATTTACTCACTAGGCCTCTTCATTGCACCCAACTCTTTTATGGTCCCAGTGGTCTAAGAGATCTGAGGGAGCCAAGGCCCATAGTCAGCCTTACAACGAGCCCTACAATCACCAGGACAGCTGCAATGTCCATCTCTTGAAAAGAAGGTCAAACATGGTTCAGATGCTGGGAAATGTGGCCCAATGGGATTTAGCAGTCTTCTTATGATAGACGCTTGTGTCTTAAGTCATAGGGCTCGGGAGAAAGCTGGTAGAGCTTATGGAGCCAGAAGTAGGTGCTTCTTGGACTACAGTACAAGAAGAAAACGCAAAAGAAAACCTCTTTGGAGAAGCAGTTAATTCTCCCTGTTTCTTTGTTCTACTTTTCCTAGCTGTTTAGGGCAAGATAAAGCTATCACTTTTGCAATGTGATATCCATAAGCAAATGAATTTTAGTAAAATTTCCCTATTGACACTTTTAATATTTAAAAAGATGAAACCTACTAGGTGGTAGAGTTTTTTCCTTTGAATGTTTCTTCAGGAAATCCTTTGGGGAAGGAATCTCAACTTTTGCAGGCCCCATAGTTTTCATTGCCATTTTAGATTTTTTCATGTCATTTTTTACAGCCGTCTTAAACACTGATGTATACCTAAAATTAAAAAAAAAAAAACCAAGTATAGTATTTATATTTCTAGTGAAGTTAAAGATTTTAAAAGGATATATAATCCTAATTTACATAACTTTAAACTTGTATAGAGAAGAGTCATAAAGTGTAATTACCTGAGCAGTAGGGGTATGACAACTTAGCCCTTTGAAAAAGACCTGGAGGGGGTCGGGCGGTAGCACATCAGGTTAAGCACACATGGCACAAAGCACAAAGACCAGCATTAGGATCCTGGTTTGAGCCCCCAGCTCCACACCTGTAGGGGGGTGACTTCATAGGCAGTGAAGCAGGTCTGCAGGTGTCTTTCTCTCCCCGTCTTCCCCTCCTCTCTCCATTTCTCTCTGTCCTATCCAACAACAATGACATCAATAACAATAGTAACCACAATGATAAAAAACAAGGGCAACAAAAGGGGAAAAAAATAGCCTCCAGGAGCAGTGGATTTGTGGCACAGGCACCAAGCCCCAGCGATAACCCTGGAGGCAAAGAGAGAGAGAGAGAGAGAGATGGAGCAAAGATGTCCACAGTGCTTCCTTGTCTTTTGAGCTTTGTAGCAATAACAATGATGTCACTTCTTTCCCTCTTAATAATTTGAGTTTATTTCTCACTCTCTCTCATCAATCTGATGGTAGGTTTATTAATTTTATTGATCTTCTCAAAGAACCAGGTTTTCATTAACTTTTCTCTAATGTTAATGGTTTCCACTTCAAAGACTTTTTTTATATTTATTCCCTTTTGTTGCCCTTGTTTTTTTATTGTTGTTGTAGTTATTATTGCTGTTGTTACTGATATCATTGTTGTTGGACAGGACAGAGAGAAATGGAGAGAAAAGGGTAAGACAGAGAGGGGGAGAGAAAGATAGACACCTGCAGACCTGCTTCACCAGCTGTGAAGCAACTCCCGTGCAGGTGGGGAGCCGGGGGCTTGAACCAGGATCCTTGCTTCACACCACGTGTGCTTAACCCACTGCGCTACCACCTGACTCCCCATTTGAATAATTTCTACTCTGATCTGATTTCTGTTCCCCATCTTAGGTTCAATCTACTTTTCCATATTAATTTTTTAAAAGTATTTATTCTCTTTTGTTGCCATGGTTGTTTTATTGTTGTAGTTATTATTGTTGTTGTCGTTGTTGGATAGGACAGAGAGAAATGGAGAGAGGAGGGGAAGACAAAGAGGGGGAGAGAAAGACACCTGCAGACCTGCTTCACCACTTGTGAAGCGACCCCCCTGCAGGTGTGGAGCCAGGGGCTCAAACCGAGATCCTTACCCATTTTAATTTCTTAGGGGGCAAGATTAGGTATTTGACTCTAAACCTCTATATGCTGCCAGTGAAAGTATTTAGAGTTATCAAATTACTTTTAAGTACTGAACTATAGCTGCATATCACAGTGTTAAATATGTTCTGCTTTCATATTCATTCTGCACAAAATCTCTCTTTTATTCCCTTGAGGCATCATCTCTGACTCAGAAGTTTATGTTTGCTTAGTTTCCTAATAGTTGGAGGTTTTTTTTCATATACTTTTTTCTAGTTGATTCATAATTAGTATCTATTGTCTTTATAGAACATACTTCGTACAATTTTAATCCCTTAATTAAATTTTGATACTTGTTTTATGGCACAAGGATAATCTATTGTGGTAAAAGCAATATGTATGTTCTAAAAGTAAAGCTATTTTGTTGTTGACTGAACTCTTCTACAGCTTTGACCGTGATAGATTATTATTATCTTTGTGCCGTAAGAGTGTCAGAAAATGTAATGGGTTCAAGTCTCTGGACACTGCATGGTCCATGCAAAAGGGAAGCTTCACAAATGGAGGAATAGTGGTTTGGCATCTCTCATCTCTCTGTCTCTCTCACTCCGTCTCTCATCTTTTTTGAAAAACAAACAAATCATGAGAGAGAGAGAAAGAGAGACAGAGACAGAGAGAGAGAGAGCCAGTCCTCTGGGAGTGACAGAATCATTCAGATTGCAAAATTCCAGAAAACCCTTGTGGCAGGGGGGAGGGGGAGAGAGGGAGAGGGAGAGGGAGAATTTTAACTACCATATTAGAAACAACAGTATTTTGCCATTATTTTTGGATGCTCATCTTATTTTAAAAAAATTATTGGGGCCAAGCAGTGGAGCACCTAGTTAAGTGCAGACATTCCAGTGTGCAAGGACCCGGGTTCAAGCCCCTGGTCTCCACCTGCAGGGGGAAAGCTTCATAAGTAGTGAGGCAAGGCTGCAGGTGTCTCTGTGTCTTTACCTTTCTATCTCCTTCTCCCCTTTCAATTTCTCTGTATCTACCCAATAATAAATAAATAAATAAATTAATTAATTAATTAAAGAAAAGCCTATTTAACCCTTCCCTTGATTCTACTTGTGCCTTACCAGACACTGTCTCATTCTCTAAAAGTTCAGGTCATGGTATATGTTGACTATAAGAACAAGCAGTCACAGACAGAATAATATCCGTCTTGCCCAGAACAAACAGATTCTCATAGAGTGGCATACTGTACATACAGCACACTGAAGCTGCCTTATCCCATAAGAGAGTGAACTTCTGAAAACATCTCTGACACATGCAAAAGTTCACAAGTCTCCTCGGCAAGTCACCACAGGTTGTACTGTTGACATATGTTCTTTTCAACAGTTTTACATTTATGTGAAAGGTCCCAGACGTGCCACCTGCCGTATGTGTACACGTCCAAATAAAAGGCAATAACCCAGCATGAACAGACATCACGTCAGTAAATGCATATGGAAGCTGCAGCTCTCCTTGCTGAAGAGATCCTGTTTGCAGCTATTCTTAACACCTACCCACTTGCTGCAAGGGGAAAAGTGCCTTCTC
Organism: Erinaceus europaeus; assembly: GCF_950295315.1. Classification (NCBI taxonomy): domain Eukaryota; kingdom Metazoa; phylum Chordata; class Mammalia; order Eulipotyphla; family Erinaceidae; genus Erinaceus; species Erinaceus europaeus. Next base: position 61,388,405 of record NC_080167.1, read on the forward strand.
CAACAGGCTTTCAGATGTACATTCATTAGGTAATCCTATTAATTATAGCACACCTTACAGCTGTGTGCTTGCCTTCCTGAGGACTTTGAAATCTTCCCTGTAACCTGTGAAGCTCAGGGCAAGGATGAATCAGTATAGAAGAACACTTAGATTTTAAAAAAAAATACAAGAAATGAAGAAAAGTGTCATTGTGTGGAACTCTAGAGAGACTGCCTAGCCAGATGAATAATTCTTACATTAAACATAAAAGCATGTCTGAGGTTAGGTGTTACAGCAGTGGGAATTTCAGAATATATTAATTGTGTTCAAGACAAGACTCTGGAATATGCCTTTCTTTAACTATACATTCAGCTAATAGTACTTCTAATGTCCCAAAATTGGATTCTTTGCACTAATGTCTGTAAAGCAGATATAAGAACCTCAGGAGAAAATGAATAGTTCATCTAAATGTTCCCAGTATTCAATATTATTTAGCAAAACTAAAGGGTTGTTCACATGATCCTTATTGCTAAAATAGTGAACTGAACTGATTAATGAGTCCATGTAAACTGACTGAGTACTCAAAACCAACACTGCTGTGAGCTTAGAGAGAAGGGTCCAGGAGCCTACCCAAGTGCATTGCCTGGAAATGGTAGATATATAAATATATATGGGGCCCACTTACTAGATTTGCAAATGACACAAAGCTGAAAGGGATGGGTCAAGAGAATATAAGAAAAACAGGAGGCGGGGGAAGAGAGAGAGACTGAGAATTCAAAATGTCTACATAGGTTAATGAGATGTTTGGATAGAAGAGAATTAGCTTAACCATGATAGGAAGAAAGGGACCAATGTCTGTCTGTTATACATTCTGCAGGAGTTTCAATATTAGACAATGGCTAGAGCATAAATGCAAACAGATTCCTTCATGAAAGCAATGTGAAAGGGGCTGAGTGGTGGTGCACCTGGTTGGGTGCACACATTACAGCATGCAAGGACCTGGGTTCAAGCCCCCCAGTTCCCATCTGCAGCGGGGAAGCTTCATGAGTGGTGAAGCAGGGCTGCAGGTATCTCTGTTTCTCTCCCTCTCTATCTCCCCCTTCCCTCTCGATTTCTGGCTGTCTCTATCCAATAAATAAATAAAGATTTAAAAAGAAAGAAAAAAAGAAAGAAAGAAAGAGAGGAAGGAAGGGAGGGAGGAAGGGAGGAAAGGAGGAAGGGAGGAAAGGAATGTGAAAAGGAAATAATAGTCCCATGGGCTGTTTAAGCTGATCTGGTATAAAATCCTTACAAGGGGAAGTGATAATGATGGTGACAGTAAAGAGCTGAGACCATCCAGAGGAGGTGATAGATTTGGTGAAGAGCCATGTCAAGTGTCCTACTGAAGTGAAATTTTGAAAACAATACATGTCTTCCAATGGACTCTCCCACCTTCATCTTAAGCTCCAGCTCATAGTTCAGTGACCTTCACAACCACTCTAGTTATAACCTTATATTTTCCATTTTATTTATTTATTTTTAATATTTATTTATTCCCTTTTGTTGCCCTTGTTTTATTGTTGTAGTTATTATTGTTGTTGTCGTTGTTGGATAGGACAGAGAGAAATAGAGAGAGGAGGGGAAGACAGGAGGAGAGAAAGATAGACACCTGCAGACCTGCTTCACCACCTGTGAAGCGACTCCCCTGCAGGTGGGGAGCCGGGGTTCGAACCGGGATCCTTATGCCGGTCCTTGTGCTTTGCGTCACCTGCACTTAACCCGCTGTGCTACAGCCCGACTCCCTATTTTATTATTTTTTTTACATGTGTCTTCTGTTTTTATTTTTATTTATTGGATAGAGACAGGGAAACTGAAAGGGAAGGGGGGTATAGGGAGGGAAACAGACAGACACACACCTGTAACACTGCTTGGCCACATGTGAAACTCCCCCCCTGCAGGTGAGAACCAGGGGCTTGAACCTAGGTCTTGGTTCATTGTAATGTACACTCAGCTGCCTGGCCCCCATCCTTTTATTCTCTAAGTTTCTAAGTTATCTTCTAAGAGCTGGGCAGAGAGACATCAGCAGCCCTGCTTCACTAGTTGGGAAGCTTCTCCCTACAGGTGGGGACGAGGGGGCTTGAATCTGGGTCCTTGGGCATGGTAATGTGCTTTCTAAGCCAGGTGTGCCACTACCTGCCCCCAGTTCTCATTTTCTAACCTCCGCAGCTCTCACTAGGATGTTCATCAATAGTTTTACTGATTTTAAAGTTTTTTTTTTTTTTTTTACTTACTTGATGTGACAAGGACTTTTATTAAAAAAGAGAGAAGTCAGAGTACCGTGCCACAAATGGCCTGGGAATTGAATCCAGAGCCTCAGGCCTGCAAATACCAAGCTCTACCAGTTGAGCTACGCCCCCAATTAATATTTTTATTGTAAATCAGCATGTAAGTGTTTAAATTTCAATTCCCAAGGAGGTCCTAACTTTGGAGGTGTGGGAAGTCACACGACAGTCAATGGTTGATATTTCCAACCAAGAGCTAGCTACCTCTGTGAATCTGGGCTTTATCTGGCCCATGTTGCAAAGAGTCAAGGGGTGAGATTTTCTGAAGCTGGTTTATAACTTGATGATGCAGATAGGCCTCCTTGTTTATTTCATTTCTTCCTTAGGATTGATGTTATTAGGCACGTCTGTGCTAGTGTGGTCTGAAAGAATTGCTTAAATGTTTTACTATGCTGTTTTTATACTTTAGTGGCTTGCATGCATGCCAGCTTGTCACAAACAAAAACAAAACAAAAAACAAAAGACACACAGAGAGCGAGCGACACAAAACCCTTCATATGGTTGTTGCTGAGAGAGTAGAGTGACTTCATACTAACAGAAAGTGTTCTTGGGCACCACGTTTAGATTTCTTCTGTTCCCTCTCATCAATAAAATCAATTTCCCTTATTAATTCATAGTAACACGATGAGATTATGTTGTCACATTAAATCCCCACCCCCACTGCCCCAGAAAAACCCCTAATGTAGTTGGATAGTTGTTGATAGCGAATGCTTGCCAAATGAACTGTCCCTATAAAATCTGAGAATATTACTTAGGTGCAGTGAAGCTTTTTAACTTAACAATGAGCACAACACTTTATCTAAGGAGATAGGCTATCCAAAGTAGGCACGCTACAGGAAATACAATCTACCCATGAGTTAAAGAGAAAAGGAGAGCTTTATCTTCCAGGGTACATAGAATTTTGGACCACAAGTTCAACTGGCAATAGTTAACTTGAACATTCATTAACCTTGCAACTATCATTCCTTCCTTTACATCCTTCTTCCCAATCTCTATTAGATTTTGAGAAACTAGTGGAAAATATAGATGCTGCTTTAGCTAAAACCAGATAGATTTAAATTGAAGGAACTGCTCACTTGTTGAAGATATTATTCATCCTAAGTAGTTATGAATGAAATTATAATTAGAGTTGAAAGGGACCTTGAAGATTATCTAGTTCCTTCAGCTAATTTTATAGATCAGAAAACAAATGGAAATTTACTCATAATCCCCAAATCAACAAGTTGCAAATCCTGTGTTTCTCAATCCAGAGTTCTTTCAGTGTGGTCTTGACTTGTACCCCCTGCCAAAAAGAAAGAAAGAAAAGGTGGTCCAGGAGGTGGTGCAGTGGATTCTCAACCATGAGGTTCCGAGTTTGATCCCCAGCAGCACATGTACCAGAGTGATGTCTGGTTCTTTCTCTCTTCCTATCTTTCTCATGAATAAGTAGGTTCTAAAAAAAAAGAAAAAGAAAGAAAGAAAAAAGAAAAGAAAACGAAAATCTAGTATTTTAAATCCTAGGAGTAGATTTCCATCTCTAAATTACTTTCTTTTCTTCCCATAGATTTAAATAAATGTGAAGTTGCCTGGCACAGAAGAGCAACTGGGAGGTTTGCTCTATGGCTGCCTTTCTGTGGGTGTTTAAGGGACCCAAACTTCTTGTGTCATTATCTTAACTCAGCTACACATTTCAGAATCACTATTCACCTTCTCTTCCTCACATCCAACTATCAAATCTGAAAAAGACCTAAGAATTATCTAGTCTACCTATTTTTGTTTCCCCAACAACAAAATAAGTAAATAAATAGTAAAAAAAAAAAAAGACAAAGAATAATACCTGAGGCTTTAAGATAAGTAGGAATTTATACCTGTGATACAGGGTGGCAGACTATCACTTTAGAGAGGGAGCAACAGTGTCATAACTTAAACAACAAATGCAGAAAACCAATCAAGTATCCCATCACAGAACAATAAATTTGTCTACCCAATACTAATTTTTACTCTGTGTTGGATAACACATTATGTAAGACCAATTTACTTTATATATATTTAATTTTATTTATTTATTTTTGCCTCCAGGGTTATTGCTGGGGTTCGGTGCCTGCACCACGACTCCACTGTTCCTGGAGGCTATTTTTTCCCTTTTTGTTAGCCTTGTTTTTTTTTTAATAGTTGTGGTTATTATTATTGTTGTTATTGATGTCCTTGTTGTTAGATAGGACAGAGAGAAATGGAGAGAGGAGGAGAAGACAGAGAGGGGGAGAGAAAGACAGACACCTGCAGATCTGCTTCACCACTTGTGAAGCGACTCCCCTGCAGGTGGGGAGCCGGAACTCGAACCGGGATCCTTACGCTGGTCCCTGCGCTTTGTGCCACCTGCACGCTTAACCCGCTGCCCGACCCCCCAATTTACTTTTTAAAAAATATTCTTATTTATTTTCTATTGGAGAGAAACTAGAGAGAAATTGAGAAGGGAAGGAACAGAGAGGGAGAAAGACAGGACTGACTATACCTGCTGCTAGTCCTGCTTCACCATTCGTGAAGCTTTCCCCTTGCAGGTGGGAACCAGAGGCTTGAACCAGGGTTCTTTTGCACTGTAATGTGAGCACTTAATCAGCTGCGCCACTGCCTGCCCCCCCCCAGGCCAATTACAAAAACCAATTACAGACTTCCCTGGATTGAAGACACCACCAATGTGTCCTGGAGCTCAGCTTCCCCAGAGACCCATCCTACTAGGGAAAGAGAGAGGCAGACTGGGAGTATGGACCGACCAGTCAACGCCCATGTTCAGCGAGGAAGCAATTACAGAAGCCAGACCTTCTACCTTCTGCAACCCACAATGACCCTGGGTCCATGCTCCCAGAGGGATAGAGTGGGAAAGCTATCGGGGGAGGGGGTGGGATATGGAGATTGGGCGGTGGGAATTGTGTGGAGTTGTACCCCTCCTACCCTATGGTTTTGTTAATTAATCCTTTCTTAAATAAAAAATAAATAAATAAATAAATAAAACAATAATAACTACAACAACAGTAAAAAATTATATTCCTTTAAAAATTAATTAAAAAAAAAACCAATTACAGGACATAGGAGAGAGTATAATGGCTATATATGCAAATAGACTTTCAGGCCTGAGACTCGGAGGTCCAAGTTCAGTCCCCAGCACCACCATAAGCCAGAGCTGGTAAAAACTAAAAAAAAAAAAAAAAAAAAAAAAAAAATACATGCAGATGCAATAGGAGAATAACCTAGTAAGAGAGACCTCTCGGGAGTCGGGCAGTAGCGCAGTAGGTTAAACGCAGCTGGTGCAAAGCGCAAGGACCGGCATAAAGATCCAGGTTCGAGGCCACGGCTCCCCACCTGCGGGGGAGGCGGTGAAGCAGGTCTGCCGGTGTCTCTCTTTCTCTTCCCGTCTTCTCCTCCTCTCTCCATTTCTCTCCATCCTATCCAACAATGACATCAATAATAACTACAACAGTAAAACAAGGGCAACAAAAGGGAATAAATAATTAAAAAAAAAATTTTTAAAAGAGACAGCCCTCTCACAGCACTAACCTATCCCGTGAGCTGTGAGCTGCTGAATATCTAGATGATTTGGCAATCTCTTCTCTGAGAAGTCGTCATCCAAGACTGCTTCACTGGGACCCCACCCCCCAAGAAAAAAAAATTAGTTTATTTATGTTCCATCTTGAAATGGAGTAAATATTTCCGAATATTTTTGTTTTGAGCGATCGATCGTCTCAGCTACCCACGTACCTAGGAGGCGGGGGAGGCTCCTTCCAGTCACTGGGTATGAGGTTATAAATGCTCTCCGCAGAGCACTTTGGATCCATGGCCACCAAAGAAATCCGGCTCCTTAAGGGCCACTCAAGATTTCCTTCACTGTCACCAAATCTGTCTTTCTCCACTAAAACGTCCCTTTTCTTGGCCTACTAGCTTGCCTTCTCTCTCACGTAATTCCCAATTCCCCTTTGACCTCTTCTCAGCCGCGCTCTCTCCAAGCAGCTGCGCTTCTCATTCCTCCCGGGGTTGCTCAGCTCGGGTTGTTGATGGCGCGGTTGTCTTGGAAACAGTTACTAGGCGACAGGGAAGTGGATTCTTTCTTCCCTTTCCCCACAGCTCCGCCTTTCCCGCCCCCCAGCCCCCAGACAAGTTCAATACGGACACCACCCGTGCTTGTAGGTGTATTTGGGAGCGACGGGGGTGAGGAATGGCATTCCCTTTAAAAGACTGTTCTTTTCTGTCTGTTTATTTGTAGAGGTCGACGCACCACTGTTAGCTACCAAGAGCAGCCGCTATGCAGACGTCACACAGACTCTTGTGCGCGGGCCTCAACCCGGAAGGGGCGGGGCTAGAGGGTGAGCCCGCCAGGACTCTCAGCCAATCATGAGAGCTGTAGCACGGATGGGCGTGATTCAATGAGCCCTAGCGGTAGGATGAAAGGAGCGCAGGAACACGGTCACGTGTCCGCTTGCGGGCGTGTGGGCGGGACCCGTGGTTGCGCAGGCGTAGAAGCGTCTGGGCGGTAGACGGGCCTGACCTAGCGTGGTCTCTGGCTTGGGCTGTGGGTGCAATTGGGGCAGCGCCGGTGGGTCGGGGCTGCTGAGTCTCTGGGAGGCGTAGGGACTCTCCCTCCCATTTCTTGCTCTTTCCTCCGCCTTCTCTGTGTGATTCTCTTGGTGAGTTATTGGAGGAGAAAGAAAGGGACACTGGAAAGCAGCCTGGACCTGTCGCATGCCTTCCCTCCCGGTGCCCCCATCCACTGCTCGGTCGGTGTCTGGGTTTCTTCTTCCCTCCGACCCCCCTCCCAGCCCTGCCCGCCGCCCACCTGCGGCAGTCCGCTTGTCTGTCCTCGCGTCCACCTGCATGCCCCCTCTGGGGTCCACCTGTCCACTTCCTGCTTCCACCTGTCTGTCCCCCACCCCCTCGTTCACCTGCATACTTCCCCTCCCCCAGGTCCACCTGTCCACCCCCGTGCGTCCAGCTGTCTGTACTTTCTGCGTCCACGTGCATGCCCCCCTGCCCCAGGTCCACCTGTCCATCCCTTGAATCCACCTGTCTGTCCTCCCCGCGTCCACCTGTTTGTCCTCCCAGAGTGCACCTGTCTGCCCTCCCTAGACCGCCACTGTTTGCAAACCTGTTCTCATCTCCCCACACCATTTACCTCCTGATCAGGCCCTTCCTCTTCTGTCTTCCTACAGGAACATGTGGACTTTGTTTTTGTTTTCTTTAACTAGCAGCCTAAAGGGACCTTGAAACGGGTCCTTGAATGTTTGCCCATTTGCTGATGTCCCTTTGGAAAAGCTGCCTTCTGCTTCAGAAGTAGTTTTATTCCATTTATCAATCATCTCATCTTCCTTAATCTTCAATATTTTGTATGTCTTTGCTACTGTTGGAAAGAAACTATAGAAATAAACCCTTGTCATCCCCACTATCTAAAAGACATTTTGGCATTACAATTCGGGGAAGGAAGAGAGATGGTTCTGAATTAAGGAGGCATCTTTGTACAGAGGTAATAAAAATTATCCCAGACATGAGAGACAACACCAGTTTGGGTCTTCACTCTGCCAGAGTGCTGGAGGCGTTTAAGCAGAATTGGTTTAATTTGTTTAAGTTTTTGGTTTCTGCCTTAAAAACTTTGCTTAAGGTAGGTCTTTATTTGGGTCCCAAAGTGAATTTCATTAGGGAGGAACCAATTTTATAATCTGTTGCCCAGTGGATCACATGTTCATGTTTTTTCTTTTATTTTTTTTTATTTTATATTTATTATTTATTTTCCCTTTTGTTGTAGTTATTATTGCTGTTGTTATCATTGTTGTTGGACAGGACAGAGAGAAATGGAGAGGAGGGGAAGACAGAGGGGGAGAGAAAGATAGACATCTGCAGACCGGGGGGGGCTCCGATACTTATGCCGGTCCTTGCACTTAACACCATGTGCGCTTAACCTACTGCACTACCGCCGACTCCCCACATTTTCATTTTTATCTTCTGTTTTGAATATTTCAGATGAATAACCCAATAAGGGATGATGCTCCTGTTTTTTTTTTTTTCCACGTCTGACTTAGTTTCTATTTTCCAGAACAATTGATATATAATATAAATATCACTTTGCCCTTTGGCTGTTTTCCTTTGAGGATTTTTTTTTTTTTTTTTTTTTGCTTAGCATGTGTGGAGAAAAGTCTTTGGGGGAACTGTTCTCCATGCATGCTAAGATATGCACAAAGGGCTCAGAATGATAATGCAATTAGCCAAGTCAGTGGTCATTGGCCAGTTCTTGTACACCTTCAAGTTAGAAGCAGCACTGTGAACAGTTTATCTCAATCCGTCCCTAAAGGAGCCACTGGGCTTGAGTGATGTCTCATTTCTCCAGTTAATAGGCCTTTGCTGACTAAAGCTTGTTTGACATTCTGACAGTAAACACTGAATACTGTAATTTCATCTGTGTCAGATTTCACATGGTTTAAAAAATTGAATTTGCTTAAAATCTCACTAGAGCATATTGACAGTCACGGTGCAATTGTTAAGTCATTTGGAAAGGAACTTCTGTTTCCACAGATGCTTGATCTGACAGTCTTGCCTTTTCAAAGTATGTTTACAACTAATTTCTTTTCTGATTTTTTATAATTTCTTCAAAGTGGCAGTATTATTCACAGCAGTGCCCATGACCATAAGGAATTGGTATACCAGCAGAGGGTAACCAACTGTCTGGTAAGGGACTAGGTAGTAAACGTTTTAGGCCTTTGCAGGCCACATAATTTTTATTGCAGCTACTCAACTCTACACCACTGAAGTTCAAAAGCGGCCGAAGGCAATGTACTGAAAAAAAAAAAATTAACAAATGAACAAAAAAGCTGTGGTCCCTTGAAACTTAATTTCCAAATGACAATAGCAGGGCCAGGTTTGACTTGTAATTCACACAGGTTTTTAGTAAATAATGGTTGTACATACAAATTAGTTTTTTCATGTATGTATGAATTAGTTTCTGTGGTTGTACACATGAATTAGTGTTTTCTTTGTAATGACTGTATTAGGTAAATTTAGAAAAATACCTCCTGTGAATAGGTTGCTGGTAATTTGTATTTTGGCTTAAAATACAACTTTATTATCATGATTAGAAAATAATTTAAAAGTGATTTTTTATACTTCTCCCCTTCTCTTTTAATTCCATATTCTGTTTTCATCAGCTTATGATAGTAAAAAAAATTATCATGTTTTCTGCCCTGAGGTCACACAACACTTGCATTTATATAGAAATTTTTTTTTTTTTTTGGTTATGTCACTGCCATATCACTGCCTTTTCACATATTTGAATGGAGAGTGTCTGTTTATGTCTAAAAAGCATTCATTGGGATTAGTGGATCAGAAAAGCACCATTCTTAATTGGTCAGTAGAAAAAGTATCTCTATCTAGGTGTGTGTGTGTGTGTGTGTGTGTGTGTGTTAATGTCCTTACATAGAAACACACCTAAATTAGGGTTACATATCAGTTGGTGGCAGAGATGTGGCCATAGGCTTGCAGAAGCCCTGCATGTACCCCAGGGGCAGTGATGTAATACTCCCTAATTCAGTGTCTGTGATGTCTCTGTAGAGCAAAATCATCTTGAATAATAATTATTTTGCCTTGTACATAAAATTCAATTTCTAGATGGCAAGTACATACTCTTTACATGGAGCACTGGAATGAAGTGGTGATGATTTTACTGATTTATTTAGAGAGAAGGTGGCAGGGAGAGAGACGCAAAGGAGAGACAGCACAGCAACACTTCACTAGTCACACCTCTACTTCTGCACGGTACATCTTCGTGGTGCCTGGGGGCTCGAATCCAGGTTCTTGCAGTCTGCTGGGTGAGCTATCTCCTGGCACCCTGAAGGTTTATAAACCAAAGCATTAAAAATATATATATACATATATATATATATATGCCTAGCCTTCTGTATATATAGCTGGCTCAAGTTTTATGCTTTCCATCTGTTTTCTTTGAGTGACAGTGATCCATATACTACATGTACAGTCTCTTGTACCAGCCACTATGATATATGCAATTTGAATTTTTTATACATACATGTACAGAGCTATGCTACACCTGTGTGTGGTGCGGAAGATGCTCTGTTTGTACTTTTTACAGTAGACAGTATTGCCTTCAAGTCATGTGACCATTGAGGTGAATAAGATAACCTTAAAGCTCATTCTGACATTTCTTTCATAGCCCTTAGGCCACTTATGTTTTTCTTCTATTCACTAAATACACAGGAAAATCATGAAAAAAAAATACATGTTGTGCAAAAAGTTATTTGGTTATATTCTCATTCTCTCTCTCTCTCTCTCTCTCTCTCTCTGTTACCACTGGATCTCAGTGTCAGCACTACAAATCCACTGCTCCTAGAGGTCAATTTTTCCATTTTATTGGATAGGACAGCGAGAAATTGAGGAGAGGGAGACAGAGAGGGAGAGAGAATAAGATAGACACCTGCAGACCTGCTTCACTGCTTGTGAAGCAACCCCCCTGCAGGTGGGGAGTCTGGGACTCCAACCGGGATCCTTGCCTGGGTCCTTATGCTTTGTACTATATGTGCTTAATCTAGTGTCCCACCACCTTTGGTTATATTCTCTTTCACACTACACAAAGTTAGCCATTCCTTTGACACAATTTAGTAAACTCTTTTATATGGCACACATGTTGAGTAAGAACCAGTATCTTGATAGATTAATAATAGATTCAGGGAATGATGAAAAGGGCCAGTGCATTATTTATTTTTTTTTCCTCCTCCAGGGTTATTACTGGGCTCGGTGCCTGCACCATGAATCCACCGCTCCTGGAGGCCATTTTTTCCCCCTTTTGTTGCCCTTGTTGTAGCTTCGTTGTGGTTATTATTATTGCCCTTGTTGACGCAGTTCGTTGTTGGATAGGACAGAGAGAAATGGAGAGAGGAGGGGAAGACAGAGAAGGGGAGAGAAAGATAGACACCTGCAGACCTGCTTCACTGCCTGTGAAGCGACTCCCCTGCAGACGGGGAGCCGGGGGCTCGAACCGGGATCCTTACGCCGGTCCCTGCGCTTTGCGCCACATGCGCTTAACCCACTGCGCCACCGCCCGACCCCCAATTATTTTTTGTACTTTAAAAACTCTGGATGGATATTTTAATAATAAACTAGACTGTATAGAATTTTGGGGTACTGCATGCAGTTATGATTAACCTGATTTCCCCCCCTATTATAGATGCCACTTTCTGTGAAGACTGGCTTTGTTTTCACTTACAGTTTTCATCAACAAAGTCTTCATCCAAGATTGATTCCTGTGTGTTATCAAGTCAGTGGTAGTTAACCACAGCACATGCAAGCTGAGAAATCCAGTAAGGAGATGTATTGCTTCTCTTAACTGTCCTAATTTAATGTGTAAGTTAAATTAATTGTTAGCCTAAAATGGTTTAGATATTTAATTACCAAAAAAAAAAAAGTTCTAAGTAGCATAGATAATCAAAGAAGTAAATGAAAGTTTTCATACTAAGATATGACATCAAACATTTAATATGTCTTAGTTGCAGATTGGTTCTGCCATAGAACATGTGAAAAAGCCCCATTATGTATACACTCTGGTTGATTTAAGTGAACGTTGCAACGGTTACTAAATTCCATTTTAATTTATTTTTGAGTCTTATTTAAAAGTTATGTTTACTGGATAGAGACAGTAGAAATTGAGAGGGAAGGAGAAGACAGAATAAGAGAGACAGACAGAGAGAGAGAAAGACCTGCAGACCTGCAGCTTTCCCCTTGCATGTGGAGACTGAGAGGCTCGAACCTGGGTTCTTTTATGTAACGTGTGTGCGACTAGGTGTGTCACCACCCAGACCCCTAAATTACATTTTTATAAAACAAAAAAACAAAATCCAAAAAACTGACTTGTCTGGCATTAATTTGTGTTTTGATGGTAAGTATATTTTTAAAGAGAGTGACTTGGCTAGTATGGTGAATTGTAGAGCTTTGGATGCCAGAATAATAGTTTCATCAGTGGAAACATTCTGGAGCCTTCTGACTGTCACTTAGGAGCCTGGAATTTGAATTAAATCTCTCTGCTGATGGAATGCATAGGACAGAAACCTAAGTGATGAGATCATAGATAAACAACCTTTGGCTTTGTTGCTAATTCTTGATTTTTTTCCCTTAGCTAATTGGATAGTTTGTCTTTCACTTTAGCTTTTTTTCTTTAAGGTTTTTAAATTGAGAAATATGTCAGAGTAACTCTTAATAATAAAAGCCACATGAGAAAGATGCCATACCATTGAGCCATAAAGTTATTGATGCATCCTTTAAGAAAATAGTCTGTTTTCCTGTTGGGAATTTTATAAGAAAATTTAAAATGTTCTGCTCCTGAGGATGGCAAACTCCAAACAAACAAAAATCCTCTTTTAACCCCCTGCATTACTTCCCGACCCCCAGCTTAGTATTTTTTTAAAGCATGTGTGTTATGGCAATTTCTGAATAAAGTTTGTTGTCCATAAGCTACAGATTGTTAGTCTTTTTATTCAGTGAATTGATATTGAAGAGACAATATATGAGAAATTGGATCAGAGAACTTGAAAATGTCCATTGATTTGGAAGATTCTTTTTTAAGCATGTTTACTATGGGCATGGCTCCATTCAATCGTATTAAAATTTTCTATCAAAATTAGTAACCAAAATATTCTTTTTGTTTTTATGTTTGTAAAGGGTTAAAGCCTGTTTTGAGGTTGTCTTGGGCGGAAAAGTGAAAAGAAAATGCTCCACATTAGCCGATGTCAGCATCTGAAACAAATAGCCCAGAAATATTTTTCTAGTATACCTATTAAAACAGAGAAACATGCTCACCGCTCTCTGCCTCTCTCAAGGACCTCTCCATTTGCAGAATTAAGGAAGTCATGGCACTCAACCTGTTCTCTAGTTGGGGACAAAAATATTATCCTGATGGGACCACCCGGTGCTGGGAAAACAACAGTAGGCAGGATAGTAGGTCAGAAACTAGGTTGTTGTGTCATCGATGTGGACGACGATATCCTTGAGAAAACCTGGAACATGAGCGTGTCTGAAAAACTGCAGGATGTTGGTAATGAGCAATTTTTAGAAGAGGAAGGAAAAGCTGTGTTAAACTTCTCTGCATCTAGAAGCGTGATCGCCCTGACTGGATCCAACCCGATGCACGATGCTAGCATGTGGCATCTGAAGAAAAATGGGATAATCATATACTTGGATGTGCCCCTCATAGATATTGTCAACCGCCTAAGGTCCATGAAAATAGAAAGGATTGTAGGTCAGAGTCCAGGAACGTCTATGAAAGATCTACTGAAGTCTAGAAGATGTTACTACAAGAAGTGGTTTGATACCCGTGTGTTCTGTGAAAGCGGAGCTTCCCCCGAGGAGGTCGCCGACAAAGTGCTCACTGCAGTTAAAAGATACCTGGATGCAGACTCAGAGACATTCATCTCCACGAGACACTTTGCCACCCAAGGCTGTCAACAGAAGGTTTCAGCAAAATTCTTCAGCGAAGCTGTAATTGAAGGGCTGGCCTCTGACGGCGGGCTCTTCGTGCCTGAGAAGGAGTTCCCAAAATTAAGCTGCGGGGAATGGAAGAGCCTCGTGGGAGCCACCTACGTAGAGCGGGCACAGATCCTGCTGGAGAAGTGCATACACCCTGCCGACATACCCGCCACCAGACTGGGAGAGATGATTGAAAATGCCTACGGGGAGAACTTTGCCTGCTCAAAAATCGCCCCCATCAGGCACCTTTCAGGGAACCAGTTCATCCTGGAGCTGTTTCACGGACCCACAGGATCCTTTAAAGATCTGTCTTTGCAACTGATGCCTCATCTGTTTGCACACTGTATCCCCCCGACTTGCAACTACATGATCCTTGTTGCCACTTCAGGGGACACCGGCAGCGCCGTCTTAAATGGCTTTAGCAGGCTGAGTAAGAACGACCAGCAAAGAATAGCTGTGACCACATTTTTCCCTGAGAATGGTGTGAGTCAGTTTCAAAAAGCTCAGATAATCGGTAGCCAGAAAGAAAACGGCTGGGCCGTGGGTGTCAAGTCAGATTTTGATTTCTGCCAGGCAGCCATCAAGAGAATTTTTCAAGATTCTGATTTCACTGGCTTTCTGACCATGGAATACGGAACAACCTTAAGCTCAGCTAATTCCATAAACTGGGGGCGGCTGCTGCCCCAAGTGGTGTATCATGCTTCTGCCTACCTTGATCTTGTCAGCCAAGGATTTATTTCCTTTGGAAACCCAGTCGATGTCTGTATCCCCACGGGAAACTTTGGGAACATCTTGGCTGCAGTGTACGCCAAAATGATGGGTATCCCTATCCGGAAATTCATCTGTGCCTCTAATCAGAACCATGTGCTGACCGATTTCATCAAAACAGGCCATTACGACCTGAGGGAAAGAAAATTAGCACACACCTTCTCGCCGTCCATTGATATTCTCACCTGTTCAAACCTGGAACGGCATTTACATCTGATGGCTGATAAAGATGGACAGTTGATGGCCAAGCTGTTTAACCAGCTAGAAGAGCAGCGCCACTTCCAGATCGAAAAGATCCTCATGGAGAAGCTTCAGCGGGACTTGATCGCGGACTGGTCCTCGGAGGGAGAGTGCCTGGCGGCCATCCATTCCACCTACAATACCTGTGGGTATATCTTGGACCCACACACTGCTGTTGCCAAAGTGGTTGCAGACAGAATGCAAGACAAAAGCTGCCCAGTGATTGTGTCCTCTACAGCTCACTACTCCAAGTTCGCACCTGCTATCCTGCAGGCTTTGAAGATTGAAGCAATCAGCCAGACTTGCTCAAGTCAGCTTTACCTACTGAACTCCTACAATGCATTACCCCCACCACACGAGGCCTTACTAGAGAGAATGAAACTGCAAGAGAAGATGGACTATCAGGTCTGTGCTGCAGATGTGAATGTTCTGAAGAGCCAGGTAGAAAAACTAATACAAAGCCAATTTCTATAAAAGTTTCCTGCAGGGGGAAAAAAAAAACATTTTTTTTTTCTGGTGAGGGGCATGCAGTAATAAACCACAGAAATTGATTTGCACTACGATTGCCCTTTGTTTATAAGTAAATGATTCTATCTGTAGACTTGCTAATTTCTATCATTTATCAGCCTATCATTTCTAGAACTGAACCCTGTACATGCACATGGTCCCTGGCTCCATAGTCTAGAAGTGACAAGAGGCTGCAGAGCACAAGGGCCCTTCCGTTACTGTGTTGTGTTTTGTATTCATAAGGGACATACTGGTTTCTACCTCCCCCCACAGTCATAAGTCAAGCAGAATGTTTGAAATAATATAAACACAGCTGTAAAGTATGACATCGGTGACCACCATTAAGTCTCTGTGGATCAGAGGTCACTTACCTCCCGAATGACTAATCCATATGGAAGGAGCAGTCAGCTCCTATGTTACCAGAGGACCGCTGGCAGACAAGCTCTCTGGCCTTCATTTCCTTTTGAACTTCTGTAGTTCAGGAAATGTAGCTAGACAAATCAAGGCACATGCTTTAGATGCAGGATGTAATAAAGAAAACTATGTGATCATTGATTCAGGCATAAAATTACCTATTTGAAGAGAATTTCCCAAAAATTCAAACTTTGGATTGTTTTTATATGGATGCAGATAAGTCTTCTATAATTTTTTTCTTGCCTTCAGGGTTATCGCTTTGGCTCTGTGCCTGCACTATGGATCCACTGCTCATGGAGCCTAGTTTTTCCCTTTTGTTGCCCTTGTTGTTTATCATGTTGTTATTGTTGTTATTGCTGTCATTGTTGGATAGGACAGAGAGAAATGGAGAGAGGAGGGGAAGACAGAGAGAGGGAGAGGAAGATAGACTCCTGCAGACCTGCTTCACCACCTGTGAAGCTACACCCCTGCAGGTTGGAAGCCAGGGACTCGAACTGGGATCCTTACACTGGTCCTTGTGCTTCACACCATGTGTGCGCGCTTAACCCGCTGCACTACTGCCCAGCCCCCCTTCCTATAATTTTTAAGAGTTCATTCCAATGTGGTATTTCTCCACTATCTCTCAGATAACTGGTGAACTAAAACTACATACAGCTGATGCACATACTCAGTTTTCACTTCTTTGTCATGACAGTCCATTTTAATTATCACTTGTGGTTGTGAATATACTGGGCGTTATATTTCTGAATTAAAGATTATAACTGAAAGGACATGCTAGTGTAACAGATGCTGCTCAACCACAAGATGGCATTCCTAACATAATTTGCCTTTGCTGATAATATTTGGGCTCATTTCCTGTGAGAACACCCTTTATGAAGAACTCTGTTAAGAGTTATAAATAATTTAATAATCAGATACAATTTGTCTTTAAAAAAAAGTAGTTTAAATCAGTCCTGTATTACCAATTTATCTCTGGCTTGCTTTGTGTTAAAAAAAAAAAAATCTAAAACCAAAAATTGAAAAGCAGATAACATAAGCAAACAAGGGAGGATTAAAGGTTCAGCGTTTACTTATGCATGCCTTCGTCATTTTGTTGTTTGCTGTAGAGGATATTTATCTCCGTAGATACAAGTTTACATATTTAGAAAGCACATCTCAATGTTCACAGTGGAGGATGAATGAACTATTTTTCTGAAGGTGAAAATGATGATGTTTAAGGGGAGGGGCTGGCTTTTTACTCTCAAGAATTAAAGAAAAGCACACACAGATTTAACCATGTACCCTACAGGGAATATGGCAAGATAGTCCATAAGTGAACATGAATTACACTATCAAGTGCTGTGTGAGATGGGGAGGGGGAGAATTGTCAAAGGGTTTCACAGAGGAAGCAGAACCTGAGGTGAGCATTGAAGGATGGTAAATCTGAGCAGAAAGAAAGGGGGAGGACATTGTAGGCAGAGGCAAGGGCAGAAGGGAAAGTGGAATGCCTAGAGAACGCCTGTGTTCATCTACCCAGTTTGTTATCTTGCCCCAAAAGGTCCCTTCTCAAACCCCGATCTGACCTTCTCCCCTCAGCTGGTCACCTTGACTCACTCAAGAGAGGAAAACCATGAATATGACAGACCTCGGTTTCCAAACTAAATGAATGGGTCTGCTGCACCCTTTTCAGTGCTGTCCTATTGCCCTCTCTTTGAACTGGCCAGAATCCCTTCTCCCACAGGTTGGAATCTACAGGGAGCTGTGGGTTCTGTTCCCTCAGAACACTCAAATAGCTTGTTCCATCAGTTTCTCCTGTTTTCCCCCAACTTCTTCCCTCTTATGGAGCTTCCTGTGCCATTTGATGCACTTTTTCCTGTCTTAAGAGATAGTAAAATAATATCCAGGTGTGGGGGGCGGGGGCGTCAAGCAGTAGCGCAGCGGATTAAGCGCACATGGCGCAAGCGCAAGGACTGGCTTAAGGATCCGGTTTGGAGCCCCAGCTCCTCACCTGAGCGCGGGGTGGGGTGGGCTGGGGTGGGGTAGGAGGTTGCTTCCCAAGTGGTGAAGCAGGTCTGCAGGTGTCTTATCTTTCTCTCCCCCTCTCTATCGTCCTCTCCTCTTTCAATTTCTCTCTGTCCTATGCAACAACAATAAAACAACAAAGGGAAAAAAAATAGCCTCCAGGAACAGTGCCAAGCCCCAGTGATAACCTTGGAGATAAATACATTTAAAAAATAATATATATAACATACTGTTATATATCATCTTTAATAGTACTTTTAAAAATGAGTGCTCTCCCCCATTTTTATTTGTGATTAATAATTTACAAAATTGTACGATTACAGTGCATATAGCTCCACACCACACCCATTGCCAAAGCTCTGTGTCCCCAACCTCTCATCTCCCAAAGACAACCACCATAGTTCTCATAAGTCTTAGAAACAGTTTGCATGCGACTGTTTTTTGTTTTTTTTCCACAAGTACGTTTGTATTAGATCTGTAGATTGCACATGAGTGAAACCATCTGGTAGTAGTCTTTCATCTCTTATTTGGATAAGCATGAGATCACCACCAGTTGCATCCATTTTGCCCCATAGGACACAATATTGTCATTTTTATTGCAGGGTAGCATTCCATGGAGTATATATCCCATAACTTCTTTTTTTTTTTTTTTTCCTCCAGGGTTATTGCTGGGCTCGGTGCTCCTGGAGGCCATTTTTTCCCCTTTTGTTGCCCTTGTTGTAGCCTCGTTGTGGTTATTATTATTGCCATTGTTGATGTTGTTCGTTGTTGGATAGGACAGAGAGAAATGGAGAGAGGAGGGGAAGACAGAGAGGGGGAGAGAAAGATAGACACCTGCAAACCTGCTTCACCGCCTGTGAAGCGACTCCCCTGCAGGTGGGGAACCGGGGGCTCTAACCCGGATCCTTACGGGTCCTTGTGCTTTGCGCCACATGCGTTTAACCCGCTGCTCCACCGCCGGACCCCATCCCATAACTTCTTTAGCCAGTCATCTGAGGATGGGCATTTAGGCTGCTCCCACTCTTTGGCTACTGTGAATAATGCAGCTGAGAGCATGGGATGCATATGTCCCTTCAAATTAGTATTTGTATGTCCTTCAAGTGAATGTCCGAAAGATTGCTAGGTCATAAGGTAATTCAATTTTTATTTGAAAAACAAATGCTCTTTAAAGCAATGTCTTTTCAGAAATTGAGCTCAAGAAATTAAAAAAAGAAAAGAAGAAGTCTCCAGAAACAATTTTGAAGGAATGAATATTTCCAATAGCAGCAAAAAAAAATATCTTGCCATGCTCCTCACACACTGGAGAGTCATGCTTGTGTGATTCCACTGTTCCTGGCGGAGTCTGTTCTGGTTTTGCACAATGACGGCAAGGAGAGACGCCACGGCACTGCTTCCCCACCTGTGAAAGCTTCCCCTTTGCGTGGTGTGCCTGTTTGGTGGCCAGGGGCTCAAACTCGGTCCTTGAACATGAAGTATGTGCGAGCTATCTCCCAGCCCCCTTCCACTCTGTAAGACTGATGGAAACACATGCTTGCTTTTCATTATTTTAGTTCACACTCGGGTTGCTTAATTCATAATGACATTAAAATTTGATTTATAATTCTAACCTTTCTAACAAGCTTTGGAGCTATGCAAAAAACATTGTTGGGGGAATACCTGCTAATAAATACTCAAATTTGCAATCTATGTTAAGAGATGACTTGATTTTTTTGTCTATTTTTTATTTACACATATTTATTCAATCAATATTTTTTTAAATTTATTTTTATATTACAGAATTACATGTCGACAGGTGTTTGAATCCACACCATTCCCACCACCAGAGTTCTGAACTTCACTCTCCCCACTGCAATCCACCACAGTCCCTCTAAAGTTGTAGACATGGTCCAACCATCTTCTCTACAATTGTCTGTCCACATTTATACATAGTTGCCCCTTCTTTTTCTGATTCAATCCTCTCCTCCCCTCTAAGCTACTCATGACATTGTAACTACAATATGTCCCTCTCCTTTTCCTTTTGTTTCTCCGAGGGCTGATGGAGCTGGAGTTCAGAGCCCTTTTATCTTTATCCTATCACTTCTCTGGTCCACTAAGGAAAGATAGATACCGGCTAGGGGTATGGATCGACCTGCCAGCGCCCATGCACAGCGGAGAAGCAGCTACAGAAGCCAGAACTCCTACCTTCTGCTCCCCATAAACAACCTTGATCCATACTCCCAGTGGGGGAGAAGTTATTTGATTTTTTTTTTTTTAATGAGAGAACATGTTTCCAAAATCATTTTCTTTGCAGCATTCATCTCATGTTCTCACCACCTAGTTTGTTTATTTATTTGTTTGCCTCCAGGATTATCACTGGGGTTCGGTGCCTGCGCTATGAATCCATTGCTCCTGGAGGCCATTTCCCCCCATTTTTGTTGCCCTTATTGTTATTGTCATTGCTGCTGTTGTTGGGTAGGACAGAGAGAAATTGAAAGAGGGGAAGACAAAGCTGGGGAGAGAAAGATAGACACCTGCAGACTTACTTCACCACCTGTGAAGCGACTCCCCTGCAGGTGGGGAGCCAGGGGCTAGAAACAAGATCCTTGCATGGGTTCTTGTGCTTTGTACTATGTGCGCTTAACCCACTGTGCTACTGCCTGATCCCCAGTAGTATTTTTTTAGTGGGAGCTTAATGGTTGACAGTACAATGCTCCCTACAATCCCTCCTTTCTTCCCCAGAGTCCTTTGCTTTTGTATGATCTGGGGATATATCTTAAGGAAACACACACTCATCCAAAGAGATCTGCGTATACATATGTTCATAGCAGCACAATTCCAAACTTGGAAGCAATTTAGGTATTCAACAACAGATGTGTGGTTAAGAAAGTTGTGATATATACACAATGGAATACTACTCAGCTATTAAGGATGATGAACTCACCTTCTATCCCTCATCTTGGATAGAACTTGAAAATATATGTGTTTTGTTTTTTTTTTACTGCCACCAGAATTATCACTGAAGCTCAGAGCCTGCACGGCATAAGGACTGGCGTAAGGATCCCAGTTCAAGCCCCCGGTTCCCCACCTTCAGGGGAGTTGCTTCATGGGTGGGGAAGCAGGTCTGCAGGTGTCTATCTTTCTCTTCCCCTCTGTCTTCCCTTCCCCTCTCCACTTCTCTCTGTCCTATCCAACAACAATGACATCAATAACAACAACAATAATAATAGCCACAACAACATTAAACAACAAGGGCAATAAAGGGCCCCAGCAATAACCGTGGAGGCAAAATAATAATGATATCAAATTCAAATAACACAAACTATCCATGTTAAGTATATCCACACTATTGTGCAAAAACTGTTCTCAGAATCCATTTCATCTTGCAATGCTCTATACCCATTAAAAACAGTCAAGTAGGAGTTTTCAGCAATTAATCTACTTGCCCTTGTGTCACCTTTGTTCTGGAACTGTGTCTCCAGTCTACTCTAGACTTTAAATAGTCCTGGTTAACATAATGTTTAAACAGTAATTGCCAAATCAAGATTGGTCATTACTTGAAATTACATCATTTCTTGTAAACTCCACATCTGTGGAAGGTTCTTCTCTAATAAAATAGTATAATTTAATCGTCAAAGATCCTAATAGCTTATTTTTCAGAGTATTCTGCATATTTCCCAAAAGAATCATCCTTCCAGTGGTGTCCCTTCTCCGCTTCCTTGTCAGAGCTCTGAGGAAATACAGAGCATCTTCTCTTAAGAAACGTTGAGTATCACATTATTTTACTGGCAGCAGGGGAAAAAAAAAAAAGAAAAAATATTAACTTAAATCAGGTCAAGAACATAAGATGTCTAGTTTATCTGGAATAAACTAAGTAGGGAGTTGTGGAGATGAAGCTAGACAGTCAGGTGGACTCGTGAGTATAGACTTCTGAAGTGGGCAGTTTTAAGAAATGTCTGGGAAGTCATTTCATAGGATTTAGGGACAGATTAGATAAGAACATAGGAAAGATACCGGATACTGGTTTAGAAATTGTATTTTTTTTTTCCCTTTAGGAAAGGGAAAAAAATAAAGATCAAGAAGGGAGGGTGAGAAAATGTGGTAATTAATGGAGTGGGGAGGAGGTATTGATTGCTTTCCATGTCTAGCTCTTTGAGCATTTCATTTTCACTTTAATTTTCCAATATATCTTAAGAGAGCCTCTAAACTCTCTTCAGAGAAGAGGATGTAAAATGGCTCAGTTACTAATGATACATCTGGGGATTTGGAGAAGGGTTATTCTCAATAAATGCTTTTCAAGGGTTCCCCTAATTAACTCCAAATGTGGCCTCTTATCTACTTAAAATAACTTTTTTTTTCCAGGGTTATCACTGGGGTTCAGTGACTGCACTATGAGTCCACTGCTCCTGCAGGCTATTTTTTGCCATTTTGTTGTTATTATTATTGTTACTGCTGTTGGATAGGACAGAGAGAAATGGAGAGAGGTGGGGAAGACAGAGAGGGGGAGAGAAAGATAGACACCTGAAGACCTGCTTCACTGCCTGTGAGGCAACCCCCTTGCAGGTGGGGAGCCGGGGGCTCAACCAGGATCTTTAGGCTGATCCCTGAGCTTTGTGCCATGTATGCTTAACCTGGTGTGCTACTGCCCGGCCCCCACTAAAATGATTTCTTAAATCCTGCCCATATTTTTACTGGTGTTTTTATTCACAGTAACATTCAGGGTTACTTCACCTCACTGTTCCCTGAGCAACCACTATTCCAGTTGATTTCAAAATATATATTGCTTGTAACTTCTATAATTAACTTGTTAAATCCTGGTCTTATTTCTTATAAATACTTATCAATTTTCAAAATCTATCATTTTTTTGAAAAAAATTAAATATTTTATTTATTTATTAGTGAGAAAGATAGGAGAGTGAGAAAGACCCAAACATCACTCTGGCACATGTGCTGCCAGGGATTGAACTCAGGACCTCAGATTTGAGAGTCCAATGCCTTATCTACCGTGCCACCTCCCGGACCACAAAAATCTATCTTTTTTTTTTTTTCTAAGGCTCTGATTGACTGGCAACTATCATAATACCCGTTTCTTTTTGTCTAAAAGAGAAATTATATTATTTTTATTGAAGTCCCCTTATGGTATAGCACATAAATTTCAAGTTATATCATTATAAATCCTAATAATTAAGAATTGTATTGCTACATTAAGTTCACTACTAAAGTCTAATTCTCTCCCCCACCACACAATTGATTCACATTACCCAACATTCTCCACTTCCCTCTGGTAACCTCAAGTTTAATAAGTCTCTTTTGTTTGGTTTTTAATTCCAGAAGTGTTGTTTTATAAGACAAAGGACAAACTATTAACTGACTTCTGGGTGTATTTTGTTATGGTAAGTGATAATAACCTTGATCCCACAATAAATTACTGTCTTTTTAACTTGTTGTGAAGTCTTGTAACATTTTGACTTATGGCCACTTTCTAAGGTGCAGAATATTATGAGATATCCCAGAATCTCTCTGGATATCATTTTTGTTCAATATATACTCCCAATTTTCCTTTTTCTTATATGATAAGGTATCATAGGAAATGATGGTCTCCCTTAGAAAGAGCTGTTGTTTGACATTTTTTTAAATTATTATCAGGAAAAATTATAGAAATCTGGTAGTTATTGAATGGGATCTGTTTCTCCTAATGTCAGTTATGTGTAGTAACGTGGACCTACAATGCTTGTCAGACTTGTTGATATAAGAAAAAAAAATCAATACTCATTAAAGGTAGTATGGGTTATTTAAATATACATATAGGGAAATATATATTTATAAATGGATATATATGTATATCCATTTATAAATATATATTTATGTTTATTAAATAATTATTTATTAAATAATATATATTTATCCATTTATAAATAAATATATATATATATATATATATATGGATTTGGAAAAAAACCATATTCTGTTGGGGTCAACATCTATATTTGAATATATGCAGCTCCAAGGTCTCATGAATGTGCATTTCCCCCACTCACAGACTGACTTTTTCATTCTTATGATTTTAGTTAGAGAGAAACCACGAAGCCTCACAGCACTGTTCCACCATCAGTGGAGCTTCCCCAGTCTGGTACCACGGTGCTCATGTGGAGTGCCAAGACTCAGCCCAGAGCCTCAAGCACTCCAGACATGGACAGTTACCTCCTGTCCCCCGGATGTGGATATTGAGAGTCACCGAGATCACTTTGGATCATTTGTTCCCACAGCAGATGTCACTATAATGAACTGAAAATGTTCACAGCCGTGAATTATGGCAGTCATTTCAGCAGAACGTTACTTTGAATTACTGACTTTGTTCCTGTGTATTCTCAAATAAATCTTTGGGAAGAAAATTTAATCCTGCATAATCATTCTAGGTTCTGGAATCAGACAGCTTACGATTTTTTTTTCTTATAAAATCTAGGTGATGTCTGTGGAAAACAAATTCTTTAGGCTTTGCTTAAATAACCTAACTTAATCTCTTTAATGGGGTCTATCTGGTTCTTGTACTCCCAATCAACATTCTCACTGTGCTACTTATCTTGTCACTTTCTAGCAAGAAGATATAGATAGATAGACAGATAGATAGATAGATAGACAATTAGACAATAGATATATAATTTTGTTTTGCAACAAAAATATGTTTCCTTCTTGACCTTGACAAATATGATTCTCAGTTATAGTAGTGTGTGACATTTTTTTCTATTTCCATTTGAGAGGACAAATTAATTGGTGTTGAAATCATTAGTTGAACAATATTATTTCTGTCCTATATATCTTCATGATAAACTACTCCAGGCTTAAAATAGCTATTGTCAGGCTGGAGAGACAGCATAATGGTGATGCAAAAAGACTTTGTTGCCTGAAGCTCTGATACCTCAGGTTCAATCCCCAGCACCATCATAAGCCAGAGTTTAGCAGTGCTTTGGTCTTAGTCCCTCTCTCTCTTATAAATACATAGTTCTTTTTTGGGGAGGAGAGTGTTCCACAACCTTGTCCTCTTGTTTTCATAGTTCTGGCGAGAAACTGTAATTAGTGCTTCCTGGCCTGTGAGGTATGTTTATTCCCTGTTTAAAGGTTCATTTTCTGTCTTTTATTTCTAGCAGGTTATGGAAAGCTATGGCTGTCTTTGGATGTATTCTGTTTGGAACTTCCTGGACCTATAATTTTTTAATTATTCACCAAGTATGGAAAACTTTGAGAGATCATTCCATTAGATAACTTTGTCTGTTCTCCCCTTCCTCTTCTAAGACTCCTCTTGCATGGATGTTAGACTTGAAATCCTGTTGTTACTTTTCTCTGTCATATATATGTTCTCTTTGTTCTTGGATCATTTTTATTAACCTACTGTCACATTTTAAATGTTTCCCTTTGTCATTTCCCTTCTTTTGAGTTAACCCACTGATCTTCTTATACCAGCCGTTACATCTGTTAATAATCTTTTACCTGGCTCTCTTATTTTTATTCCTCTGATGATAGGTCTCCATTTTTTAAAACAGGTTTTTATATTTATTTTCCCTTTTGTTGCCCTTGTTGTTTTTCATTGTTGTTATAATTATTGTTGTTGTTGTTATTGATGTCATTGTTGGATAGGACAGAGAGAAATGGAGAGAGGAGTGGAAGACAGAGGGGGGAGAGAAAGACAGACACCTGCAGACCTGCTTGTTCACAGCTTGTTAATGTGACTCTCCTGCAGGTGGGTAGGGGGGGCTGGAACCAGGATCCTTCCGCTGGTCCTTGTGCTTTGTGCCACATGTGCTTAACCCGCTGTGCCACCACCTGTCTCCCATGTCTCCATTTTTTATGGACAGTATAAAAGATAAATAGTCTCTACTGTTCATAAATTCCAAGACCAGGGACTGAGAGGTGGTGCAGAGGGTTAAGTGCACATGGTGCAAAGCACAAGGACTAGTTTAAGGATCCTGGTTCCAGCCCCAGGCTCCCCACCTGCAGGGGGGTCACCTCACAAGTGGTAAAGCAGGTCTGCAGGTGTCT
The DNA here is from genome assembly GCF_950295315.1 of Erinaceus europaeus. NCBI lineage: Eukaryota > Metazoa > Chordata > Mammalia > Eulipotyphla > Erinaceidae > Erinaceus > Erinaceus europaeus. The sequence continues at coordinate 61,414,129 of NC_080167.1, forward strand.
ATCTTTCTCTCCCCTCTCTGTCTTCCCCTCCTCTCTTGATTTCTCTCTGTCCTGTCCAACAATGACATCAATAACAACAATAATAATAACAACAACAATAAACAAGGGCAACAAAAGGGAAAAAATAGCCTTCAGGAGCAGTGGACTCATAGTGTAGGCACTGAGCCCCAGCAATAACCCTGGAGGCCAAAAAAAAAAAAAATCCTGCCAGGCTACCGTGGGGGTGCCTCTTCCAGAGGCATACTCTCTGGGTTGGAGAGAACACGAGGAGGGAGATGACTCATGAACAGAGCTCGTGGCAGCGAGGCAATTCCATTCTTTATTCATCAGGGAGCCCAGGCTTTTAAAGGTTGGACTGGAAGTGGCTTGACATGGTTTGGAAAGGGGTGGAGAAAGGCAAAAGGGGACTGGGAAAGGTAACTTCCTTAGCAACTATTGGGAGGGTTTTTATAGGATAAACAATAATACCCTGTAGGTAGGGAGGGTCTTGAGGGTAGAAAGAAGACAGATCAAAGGAATGGAATGGGTGAGGATCTTTCAGGCAAAACAATGATTATATAGATAATAAGGGAGCAGGCCATAGTATCAGGAATGCAGTGTGCTTTGTGAGGCACGGAGTCTGATAAGACAAGGCAAACCTTTGGGGTTACTCCTGTCCCTTCTTGCACAACCTCTCGGTAGAGAGTGAGACTGACAGGATAGATGCACTCCTCAGGTCAAGCCCTGCCAGGCTCTACTACATCCTCACAATTTCCTGACAAAATCAAAGATTATGAAAGTTACAATAGAACAGTGGAATTGTTCCAGTTTAAAGGCCTGTGAGAAATATATGACAATTAAATGAAAGTTGTGATCTGGGGTTGTATCCAGACTAGTCATTATTTTTATTTTAATGAAAGTAGCAACAGTATCTTGATTAACAAAACCTAACTTCAGTGGGTTAGATTCTATATAATGCACAATGTGTGTCACTATGTAGAATACGTATAATATATATAGAAAGTCTAGATCAATGAGTATGATTTTACAAGTGAAACATTATCTCTAGAAATTACTTACATCAGTTTTTGGTTTGACATAGCATTAATTAAGGCCTTGATCTGTTTTTCTCAACATACTTTTTGTCCACAGTTAAATCTTAATTTCTGGTTATAGAAACAGCCCAAAAGCCTTATTGGATGGCTGGAACTAGGAGTCTTACTAAAAGAAAAAGTTGCATAAGGCTATGAAGTAGTGCTTAGTAAATGTTGTGTGAGGAGAGTTTGTTAATTATTTTGATTTAACCTGGCTATTTCCCTCTCTTCACAAAGGAAAAGGAATATCTACCAGTGGAGTGATCAGAATAATGCAGAAGTCATGTCTGCAAAGTCAAAGCCAGCTTCTAAAGCTTAAGTATGTTGAATCAGCCCACAATTAATCTCACTGAACAAAAAAATAAAATAAGAATTCATAAATCAATAGCAAGAAAGAACTTTCAAGAGAGCATGATGCTAGTTATTAGAATCTTTGACTTCATTTTTCTGAGTGGGTGATGAATTCTAACTCTAAACTCTGAAAGTTTTATATATATGTATGTATATTACAACCTCTACAATAGATAAGAGGTAAAAAAAAAAAAAACCTTCCCTGGCCTGGGGAGACAGCATAATGGTTATGCAAGTCTTTCATGCCTGAGACTCTGTAAGGTTTCAGGTTCAATCCCCAGTGCTACCATAATCCAGAGTCAAGCAGTGCTCTGGTCCATCTTTCTCTCTGTCACACTCAAAAAAAAAAAAAAATCTAAACACACACACACACACACACACACACACAGAGAGCAAGAAAGCCTCCCCCATATGCTCTACAGAGACATGTATACGGATGACACGTATCCAAGTCCTGGCTGGTTCCAGAACCTGCAGGAAGATCTTAGATTAAGCGGGAGCCTTTACTTCTTCATCTAAAATAAATGGAGAAGGGAGAAAACCAGATAGGGGAGTCGGGTGGTAGCGCAGCAGGTTAAGCACACATGGTGCAAAGTGCAAGAACTGGCATAAGGATCCCAGTTCGAGCCCCTGGCTCCCCACCTGCAGGGGAGTCACTTCACAGGTGATGAAGCAGGTCTGCAGGTGTCTGTCTTTTTCTCCCCCTCTCTGTATTTCCCTCCTCTCTCCATTTCTCTCTGTCCTATCCAACAACGACGACGACATCAATAATAACTACGACAATAAAAAACAAGGACAACAAAAGGGAAAATAAATAAACAAATATAAAAAATAAAAGAAAAAAATACATGGAGAAAAGTATCCACCTTTTTGGGCTATGAGGATGACCTGAGGTAGGGTAGATAAAGAACTGTAATGCTTTGCTTTCTCCCCAAACACCATCTTTTCATAACATGAGCCTAAAGTGTCAATAATTTTGTTTCAAAGGATGACAGAGAAATATGGAAAACTGAGAAAGGTTATGCATGTACAAACTATTGTATTTACTGTTGAATGTAAAACATTAATTCCCCAATAAAGAAATTTTTAAAGTAATTACAACAATAAAGAACAAGGGCAACAAAAGGGAATAAATAAATAAATATAAAAAAATTAAAAAATGTTTTTGTTTCATAAAATATTGAAGACTCACTGCAAAATTCCTTACAACTCAGCACTATTGTTTTCCATTCTAAAGGTGGTGTTTGCTGGAATGTCCAAAAAGCTTCTGTTAAAGTGTTACTGTACTTGAATGTAAGTCCCATACCTTGGTTTCAACCCACCCCCACCCCCTGGGATGTTCCGTGTTTAAGTAGGAGCTATTTTATTTTAGGCAGAGAAAAAGAAACAAACAAACAACCCAGAATTTGTCATTTGCAAACCAATTCCGGGTTTGGGGAAAACCAGTAGATTTTTGCTTTGCTTCTTACCAAATAAAATTCCTGTTTTAACAACAAGGTTTAGGGTAATTGGTGCAAGATGCTGGCAATCAGTATTGTCTACTTAAGTACTTGTGCTCCAGAGAACAGAATAGTCCAATTTTCCCTTTTATAAACTTGACCCAATGTAAACACAAACTTGCAAGGTCTGTTTGGGGATGCTAATTGCTTTCTTCTTCAAGTTTTCCATGATAAAGCTCTTCTTGGAAGCCTGCTACCACATTAAACCTCAGGAGCAAGTGAGGCCACCAGAAAACTTCATTGTCTTTCACCCTTTCTTGGTCCCCAGTGTTTGCTTACCCAGACTAATTGTGGGCAGTCTGAGTCCTGACTGATTAAATTGTACAGAGAAGCTCTTGTACCTTATTTTGGCTGTAGACTTCTCCTTTCTCAGACATTTTTTTTTTTCAAAAGAGATAAGTAGAAAATAGTTTCCTCAGATGGAGGAATATGGCCTGATCTCACTCATAGACAGAAGTTGAAAAACAAGATCAGCAGGGAAAACACTAAGCAGAACTTGGACTGGAGTTGGTGTACTGCACCAAAGTCAAAGACTCTGGGGTGGGGGGAGGGTTCAGGTCCTGGAACATGATGGCAGAAGAGGACCTAGTGGGGGTTGAATTGTTATGTGGAAAATTAGGAAATGTTACATATGTACAAACTATTGTATTTTACTGTCAACTGTAAACCATTAATCCCCCAATAAAGAGATTATAAAAAAGAAAGAAAGAAAGAAAGAAAGAAAGAAAGAAAGAAAGAAAGAAAGAAAGAAAGAAAATAGTTTTCTGTCTCTAGCTCTTTCATTCTTTGCAGGAATATCAACCAAGGACAAAATGTCTTCATGTGAAGTCCTTCACTCCATCTGTCAAAAAAGGAGTAGTATTAACAATGAGGGGTATGCAGAGATCTGGGTTAACAGTCCCCTGAAAAGGTAGATGTGCCTGTTCTGGAACATTCTGGTTGTAAAACAAAAGACAGCTTGAACCTGAATTTGATTTCTGGCTTTCCTTTTTCTTGATGATTTTCCAACAATCTCAAGAACTGTTTTCTGCTTTCTTCTCATTATGGGCTGTATTTTTACTTTCTTTCCTTCTCTCTCTCTTTTTTTTTTGCCTCCAGGGTTATTGCTGGGGTTCAGTGCCTGCGTCACAAATCCACTGCTCCTGGAGGCTATTTTTTCCCTTTTGTTGCCCTGGTTTTTTGGTTTTTTTATCGTTGTGGTTATTATTATTGTTTTTATTGCTGTTGTTGTTGGATAGGACAGAGAGAAATGGAGAGAGGAGGGAAGACAGAAAGAGGGGGAGAGAAAGACACCTGTGGACCTGCTTTACCGCCTGTGAAGCCACTCCCCTTCAGGTGGGGAGCCAGGGGCTCTAACCCGGATCCTTATGCTGGTCCTTTGCTTTTCCTTTTCTTTCTATCCCCCCCTTTTTGGTATCTCAGAAGTAACAATAGAAATAAACAGGTAATAGATGTTCCCGACAGTTTCCCTAACATACTCAAAGGAAAGACTATATAATGAAGTCAACTGGATCTTATTTTGATTCCTTTCTTATACTGTTTGCTAGCAACAGTATAAGCTATACTCCTGGTCATGTTTCACTTTTTGCCTTTTATCTCAGCACAGTTTCTAAAGCCATCTCCAAGGCCAAGATTCTGGACCACTCTGTCCCTGCCTCAAAACCACAGTGTAAAATGCTGGCACAGTTTATCTGCAGGGAAGTTAGGAAGGTTTCCCATATCTGCATCTTGCTCTTTCATGGAACCAGAGGTCAGAGGGTGGAAGCAAGCCAAGGAATACCAGCAAGGAGAAGAAAGGAAAGAGTTGAAATATTGAGGAGTTCTCAGTGATATGTGGGACAGTGTCCGTTTCTTCTCACAAAGACAGTCCAAAAGCTATACCACAACTAGAGATGACTTGTGGGCTTAAAGTCCTCAGATGCTCAGAACACTAAAGGAACACATAGAAAGCCAGGCCAGATTCTGAATCTGAGCGTTCCAAGATGTGAAAGGACAACCCAAAACTCATCAAGCCAAGGTCTACACAAGGAAAACTAATCAAGCAGGAGAACCACATCCAAGTCCCATCGTGGGACTCACAGCAAAACAGAGGGTGTTGATGAGAAGCAGAATCCTGAATAGGCAATGGCCCAAACCAGCAAATCAAATGAGATTCTTGGGCCCAGATCTGAGATCACTGTTCTCAGACCTGCTTTGACAACTCTTCAAGGAATGTGAGCAGGCCAAGACTACATGACTTGCTATTCCTCACGAGAGGTGAGGGGTTCTTGCAAAGCCATTCTCAGGAGTTGGAGCTTGTATGCTGGAGGTCTTAGGAACACCAGGGATTTGGGGTAAGACTTCAATATTTCACATGATATATAATTTTTATTTTTATTTTTTTTTCCCCTACCAGAGTACTGCTCAGCTCTGGTTTATGTTAGTGCACATTGAACCTGGGACTTTGGAGCCTTAGGCATGAAAGTCTGTTGGCATAACTGTTATGCTATCTACTCCCACCCTGATATTATTAATTTCTTTCCTTCCTTCCTTCCTTCCTTCCTTCCTTCCTTCCTTCCTTCCTTCCTTTTGTTGGCTAGGACTATTAGTACTATGCTACACAGTAAATTGTGGTGGGCATCCTTGTGAGTTTAAAGGGAGACATATATACTTATTTCCACTAAATTTTAAATTTGTTCTCAAATCATTAGTAAATCATTCTTAACTATTTTTCTCTAGAATACCTCATTTCCTGCTGAAATAGGATGAAAAATTGCCATGTTTATCCTACTCTTTCTTTTCTAATCTCTGTTAAGATATGTCAGTTGTTATCATTTGTTCCATATTTTTCTGAAGCTATATTTTGTAATCTATAGTGTTGAATATTATAGAAACTGTCTAATTAGTCATCATGGCTAATAACAATCACTAACCCCATTTCTCTTTATATGTAGACAGAGTTTTAGTAAAAACTTCAAGGTTGGATCTGAAACAATGAGCAGTTGAAGAATCTTCTTAAAAGACTGAATAAGGGAGTCGGGTGGTAGTGCAGCGGGTTAAGTGCACGTGGTGCAAAGCGCAAGGACCAGCATAAGGATCCTGGTTCTAGCCCTGGCTCCCCATCTGCAGGGGAGTCACTTCACAGGTGGTGAAGCAGGTCTGCAGGTATCTGTCTTTCTCTCCCCCTCTCTGTCTTCCCCTCCTCTCTCCATTTCTCTCTGTCCTATCCAACAACAACATCAATAACCACAACAGTGTTAAACAACAAGGGCAACAAAAGAGAAAATAAATAAATAAATAAATGATTTTTTAAAAAGACTGAATAAATGCCACCAAGTTGCAGATGCTACCATGATGCCAACCTGACTTCCCTGGACAGATGACCTTACCAATGTGTCCTGGAACCCCACCTCTCCAGAGCCCTGCCCCATTAGGGAAAGATAGAAACAGGCTGAGAGTATGGATCCACCTGTCAGTGTCCATGTCTAGTGGAGAAGCAATTACAGAAGCCAGACCTTCGACCTTCTTTACCCCATAAAGATCTTTGGTCCATCTTCCCAGAGGGATAAAGAATAAGGAAGCTTCCAATGGAGGGGAAGGGATATGGAACTCTGGTGGTGGGAATTGTATGGAATTGTACCCCTCTTATTCCACAATCTTGTTGATCATTATAAAATCATAATAAAATAAAATTTAAAAGATTTCATAAATAGTGAAGAGCATTGATGTGTGATTCCTGCTTGGAACTCACAGAGTTTTAGTTCCTAGAAAAAGTCTGGTTGACATGGCTGGAAATGATAAGCAGATCACTGAGTTCCATTTACTCTGAATCACTTTACCCCTTACAAATAGTCACATAGTATACCTTTCATCAGCATCATCCATGCTTTCATTCCTATCTGTGACTATGAATGAAGAATCCTGAAACTGGTAGTTAGGATTTTAAAGACTGGGTTGGGGAGATCACATAATGGTTATACAAAAAAGAAAGTCATTCTTGAAGCACTAAAGACCCCAGGTTCAATCCCCAGAACCCCTATAAGCCAGAGCTGAGCAGTGTTCTTAAGGAAAGCCGGGGGGAGGGGGTAAAATCACAGTGATATAAAAACTTAAATCAGGGCCTGGGCAGTGGCATACCTGGTTAAGCGCACAGGTTACAGTGCACAAGGACCCAGGTTTGAGCCCCCAGACCCCACCAGCATAAGGAAAGCTTCACAAATGGTGAAGCAGGGCTGCAGGTGTCTCTCAACCTCTCTCCCTTCCCTCTTGATTTCTGGCTGTCTCTATCCAATAAATAAAGATAATAAATTTTATTTAAAAAAACAAAACAAAAAACCCTTAAATCTGTGAATTGTAAAACAGAAGTGGTCATGATCCCTTAGAAATTAAATCTGTCGGCAATTGCATTAGCCTATTGGTACTGTGGCATCATGTAAAATATATGCTGGGAAATTGTGCCAATGCAGTCACATCTGCCATGTTGTCCCCTCAGGCTACTGCTAGTTCCCGTGAAAGTTGGGACATTCTCGGAGTGCCTGTTCAGCCATGTTGTGCCCTCAGGGCATTGTCTATATCCCCGCAATATTTGGAGTGCTTTGGTTACTCCTCCCCTCTCCCATTCTCACGAGAGTTATTATCCTATCCTGGAGTGCTATGGTTACTCCTCCCCCTTCCCATTCTCGCGAAAGCTGCTCCTATAAAAGCCCTTCTTCTTCCACACCTCATTCTCTTGCCAGCGCGCGTGAGGCGGCCATTTTCGCTACCTCCACGTGGCCCAACCTGCCTCTCTAGCACCCAACTCTGAGGTGCCAGCGCAAATAAAGATTTGTGTTTCCTCTTCGCTCCGGACCCCCTCTCTCTCTTCTCCGCAGCCTGCACACAACAACAAATATAGACAGGGCAACAGCCTCTTCAGGGCAACATTTGTGTGGGGGTACTTTGAAACACTTCTATTATTAGTTTTTTCAGCTAAAGATGACAAAGACATTTAATGTGGCAACACAGACATTTTATAAAGCTTTTAAGTAGAGTTAAGTTAAATTACTAAATGAGATGTATGCACTTACTATCTCAAACAGCAAAGGGCATTTTATTTTATTGTAAATTATTTTTAATTTTTTATTATTTATTTATTGGATAGAGACAGCCAGAAACTAAGAGGGTAGGGATGATAGAGAGGGAGAGAGACAGAGTGAGACAACTGCAGCCTTGCTTCACCACTCAGAAAGCTTTCCCCCTGAAGGTGAGGACAGGGGGCTCGAACCTGGGTCCTTGTGCATTATAACATGTGCTCTCAACCAGGTGTGCCACCACCCAGCCCCAACAAAGAGCATTATATGATAAGTGGGGTTATCATCTTAATTTACAGAATGAATTAACTTTCAATACAAATCAAATAATATTCTTATATGCCTCGAAAGGACAGATTCTGATGGTTGGACATTTTTATTTACAGACTGAATTTAGCAGTGCCCACCCTGCAAACGTACAAGATAAGCAAAGATATAAGACTGAAGTGAAGTCAAAAGTCTCTCCCAAAGAATGAAAGGTTTTAAGGTTTCATTGTTCTTCTGCCACCTGAAATACATCTCATCTTGATTCTGGATTATTAACATAGAGTGAACATTGCAACAGCAGATATTCCTGGGAGAAGCAGTATGTATGTTCAAATATCCACAGTGTTGTGTTGGGTCATGCTCTGAAGTTTCAGGAGAGTGGTCACCACTGGTTGAAACTAACAGGGCGAAGACAGGCTCTCAATGGACAGAAGACAAACACCAATTTCACTTGGCTCTGTCATTCTGCTTAAACCCCAAACTGCGGATCTTCTGAAAACTTTTGGTAATTCACTGCCCCGCCACCTAGTGGCTGCTAGCCATATCGGCAGCCTCAACATACACATTCGTCAAAAGAAGAATGTACTATTAACATTTTTATACTGAGCTGCGAAATAATAATTGAGTGTCCCAAGAACAAAACAAGAAACAGTTGTATCTTGTCATTGATTTGAGCCACATTCCCTTGGAATTCTTAACTATCATGTACAAAAGGAGTTGAGACCATTCTCAAATCCTCAGAATGGTCCACTACTGTAAAATATCCATTGTCCAGTTTCATGAGAGAGCAGAGCAACTGTTTCTTTAGTTTATCAGCTTGATAAGATTAAGGGCACAGGGGCCTGGAGAAAGTTCATTTAGCAGAACCCAGACCACACCTGTTTGCAAGGGCCAGGGTTCTAACCCAGGCATCACACGGAGCTCCCTGGATGGTGGAATGGTACTGTGGTGGCCTCTTCACTGCACTGTTTCTTCTGTTGCTAAATCAAGCATGAGAAAAATCATTCCCAGGAGGCTATTCAGTACAAGCTTAAGGTCCTGGATTTACCCCTGGGACGGACGGCCACACACACATATACACACATGCGTAAACAAAAACAAAATCCAAAGTGTCAACCTAAAACCAAGCCATTCTCATCTGGAAAGTAAAGAGGTTATGCTAGAGGCTGAGTTTTGTAACATGATAGTAGGTAGCCTTACTTGGATCTTCTGATTTTTTTCCCTTTTTCATATCTTCTTGTTCACAGATTACGTATTCTTCTGTATTACAGGAATAGACTCAGTACCGAGTGATTGTGTTTACATACTCAGGGATACTCACCAAGTGAGTAACACATTATGCTGGTGAGGGTCTAAATCAAATCCAGGAGAAAAGAAAATGGAAGTTTTCAATTAGACACAATTTTCTTTTTTTTTAACCAACTTTTTAAAAATTGTGATTAATGGTGGGTGACAAGATCATAAATGATGTTCCTTTTTTCAGATGCTCTTCTCTTCACTTGTCTTGAAACATGATTCGTCTACTTCTGCAGCATCACCAACCTTCTACTTTTCCGTCAAAGAAATTCAAGTCACCAACAATCATGCAGTGCTAGCCAGCCGGGAGTGAAGAAATTCTGGCTGGTGACAGCTTCCTGTTGTGATTCTATATTATTGCCTGAAGACAGAAGTAAATGAGAATAGTGTTCCTTCTCCTTCTTCTCTTCTCCTTCTCCTTCTTTTCCTCCCCCTCTTTCATCATCATGCTCAGACAGTTATCCACCACATTCCTGGCACTGTCTTGAGATCTCCCTTCCAGGCAGATATTATCTCCAGTTTATAAAGGCAATAGATGTTTTCTGTTAAAATAGCCTACATTGTCACCACTCTTCTCTCCCCATTAATGCCCCCTCCTCCCACCAAGAATCAATGATGACCATTTCTTCTCATTCCTCTGAGCAGCTAGCTACTCAGTTAGCCTGAGTTCGCCTTGTTGGAAAGAGGCAGTGGCAGAACCTGAATCTAGGTCTGTCTGAAATCAAAACCCCAGCTGCTGTGAGACTCTGCTGTCCCTTCTGTGCCAGTAAAGCCCTCCAAAGATGACATACCTGTCTTACATCCCAAGGGGTGTTCCCAGTTCAGTCAGAAGAAACGGGAAAGACAGGAAGAGTGTGGTCCTGAGCCAGCCATGTGAAGTGATGTAAAGGGCAAGAAACATGTCAGGTGCGTCTGGGAGACTGCTCCTAATTGGAGGGGGGGAGGAGGTGAGGGATTTGAGGAGGGTTGTGGATAGATGGTACTTCATCAGGCGTCGCCATGAAGACATACTTGTGTAGCAGGGGAAGGAGCGCAGTGGTAGAGCACAGGACTTGCATCCTTGAGGGCCCGAGTTCTAACACTGCTGCCGCATGTGCCGGAGTGGTGCTCTGCTTATCTCTCCTTCCCGTGAAAATAAACAGATCTTTAAAAAATAATAAAATAAGGGACTAGGTGGTGGTCCACCTGCTTGAGCAGACATGTTTCAATGCCCAAGGACCCAGGTTCAAGCCCCTGGTCCCCAGCTGCAGGGGAAAGCTTCACAAGAGGTGAAGCAAGGCTGCAGATGTCCCCCATCTCTCTTCCTCTCTATCTTCCCCTTCCCTCTTGATGTCTGTGTCTCTAGCCAAGAAGTAAATAAATTGTTGTTGAGGTGGTCTGGTGTCGGGCTGCACCGCGGAGAAGAGAGCGGACGTCCAGAGCAAAGGGGTACACAGATCTTTATTATAGGATGGGGGGGAGGTTTGGTTCAGACCACGTGGAGCCAGCCAGCAATGGCCGACCACGGGGGGAGAGCAGGGAGCGAGACCTCAGAGAGGGAGAGCCGAGAGCCCAGAGAGAGCGAGGGGAGGGGTGAGGGGGCTTTTTATTGGGCGACAACCAGGGGTGACGTGTAGGGCCAGGATTGGTTGAAAGGGGGCACTCTAGGATTTAGCGAGGCATAGGAAAACCTGGGGGCGGAGCCAGGATTGGTTGAAAGGGGGCACTCTAGGATTTAGCGGGGCATAGAAAAACCTGGGGGCGGAGACTGCATCAGAATAAGTCCTCAGCAACATCTCCTCCTATCCCTTTATATCTAAATGGACACAGTAAAGAAAAATGGAGCATGCTTAAATGTTTTAGAGGAATGCCATGCTCAGGTGGGAAGATGTAGGACTTTCTGTGGAGGAGGGAAGGCTTAAATGGCTGCCAACCTTGTGAGATTTAAATGTCCTCCTGTGCTCAACCCCTCTTCAGAGAGAGAGACTTACCTGGAGAGACTCATCTCATAGGTTTAAGCGCAGCCTGCTCAACCATCTCTTCACAGTATCTCTACATCTTTTCTATCTTTCTATCTAGTAATTGCATAAGATGTACAAAGTCTATAAAAGACTATCATGGGGCAGAAACCTTTTGGACATAAGCCTAAATGACATAACAAAATAGGAAGGGACACGAAGGGGAGAAGTAAAAGTCAGTGGGGTGTGAAGGGAAGGATTGGTGTGTAAAGGAACATTCCCTGCTTGAGTGGGGAAAAGGGCAAGGGTACATAGTGAGGGGGCGGCAGGAGGCATGACCCACCAAACAGAGGGGCTATTTGGCATTGTATAGTCCTCAAGGCAACAGTCTGTAAAGTCTATGAATTACTCAGGATTAGTCTATGAAAAACCAGCAGCGTGAAGGGAAATAAGCTGCTTCAAAATTGTGTAAAATGTATATAGGGTATGTCAGAAAGTCCGATACAAGTCTCAGTCCGAAGTAGATGGCTAGGGGAGGAATTGGCAGGGGATGCAACGCTGCATGAGGGAGGTCAGCCGCTGGAATGTTGCTCTTTTGTAGATAGCTAGCTGGAACTGCCAACACGTAACAAGCAGGTCAGAAGCAGGAACGGTAACCAGGCATGAAGAAAGTTCTGTCCTTGGAATTCGTGTATCAGGTTCTTCAGATCACGTTGAGTGACATCTAGGGTTTCGGGGGGTGTGCCACGGTAGTCGTGCCATCTAGTGAGTGACGTCAGGGTGTGCAGGGGTTCAGATGGTTTTTCCGGGATTCCTGTGAAAGAAACACAAACAATCTGCTTCTCGTGGTTAATTTGAACTGGTAACAAGTTATAGGTTTGTTATAGTTGGTACCTCGATGATTATAATTGGTTTAGAATCTCTTTATGATTTATTAAAAGGTCATCTAATGTGACCTCCTGTAGCAGCCTCTACCGCAGGATCTTGAGACCAATTTTAGCTAAAATATGTATTTTAAACAGACTCAAATTGCTTAGAGAGTTAACGCATATTCGTGACAATGATTTTAACGTTTACAGTGCCAGATTGATGCCAGATCTGTTGTGGATTAATTTCCACAAGATAGTTTACAGGGCACCTTTGGGGGCCCTTCAAAGGTGTCCTGTATATAAAATTTATATAGTTTAGTTTTGGGAATGAATAGTCACGTTGAACATTTAGACTTTTACCTAAATAGTAAGTTACCTTAACAATTAATATTTACCTTGTCTGGTAAAAGTGTAGCTGTAGGGTTACACTTCTGACCGTTAAGTTAGTGTTACCAAACTTGAGACATACCCATAAACATTTAGTTATAACAAACTGGAGGAAAAAGAACTTTTGTTATAAAAACACATTATTTAAAAACAATTTTAAATCTGTCATTAGTCACACAGTTTAAGACTAAACACTTACATATATACCAATACTATATATAAAATTCAAAAGAGGGAGAAAGAAAAAAAATTTTTTGGAATGTTTCTGGACGTCTCCAGAAACTTTGGCTGCGTCCAGCATTTTTATATAAGGCCAATAACCTTTTAGAGTACTCCAAGCAGATGGGTCATGCAAAAAAAAAGAAAAAAAATTTTGTCATTTAACACACTCATTCACAAAAACAACTGGCCAGTTATAACATAAGACATACAGGGAAAGGGTAGGAGAGAGGTCTCTGTGAGCCAGATTTGCAGGTTCTGCCATGTCGTATTACGGGTCCTGGGATGTATCCTGCATCTGGTCCTCTTGTAGTATTTCTTGTTCTTCAGGAATAACAGCGCCATCCTGCGGGTATTGTCGGACATGGCGGGCAGGAACCCAGACAGGTTTAGAGAAATTTTGAGGGAAAATGCATGCGAAACCCCTTCCCATGGTCAATAATGGGTCAGGCCCTTTCCAAACTTTATCGAGTGGGTCTCTCCATTTCACCTTAATAGATGGGAGGGTAGATGGTGTTTGCCAGTGAAGAATAATAGGGGGTAAGGCTGAGTTATTGTAAATATTAAAGAGATTTAACGTAGTTAAGGCTTTTGCTAGCTGGATATTGGGGGGATATGTTCCTCCTTTATCTTTATTTAGTTGAGCCTTCAGTGTTTGATGGGCCCTTTCGACAATGCCTTGTCCCTGTGGATTGTAGGGAATGCCCGTGGTATGAGTAATATTCCAGAGGGAACAAAAATCTTTAAATTGTTTGCTTGAAAACATAGGTGCATTGTCTGTTTTCAAAAGTAATGGGACCCCCATAACGGCAAAACAAGAGAGCATATGGCTTACAAGCTTTTTAGCACTTTCTCCTGTCTGAGCTGTAGCCCACATAAATTTAGAAAAGGTATCAATTGAGACAAACACATATTTTTGTTTGCCAAAGTTTGGTATGTGGGTGACATCAATTTGCCAAATAGCATTAGCTTTTAAACCTCGGGGGTTAACCCCAAGGGTCTGGATAGCAGGTGTCTTTATGAGATTTGCACAAGAAGAGCATGTAGCAAGGATATGTTTTAACTGTGGTACAGGAACATCAGGGAATCGAGCTTGAAGGCCTTTAAGATTAACATGGGTTAGAGAGTGAAAATTAGCAGGATCAGAGACAGAGACTGGGAAAGTTCCTGTGGAGGCAAGGCGGTCAACTGCGGCATTCCCTTCGGACAGGGAACCAGGAAGAGGGCTGTGGGAACGAAGGTGTTGAATATACAGTGGTTGGGTTCGAGAACAGAGCATAGAGGCGATTTGAATCAAGAGAGGGGAAAGTGGGCTGTCATCAATTTTCACATACGAACGAGCAAGCCATGGAAGTAAGTTAACAGTATACACACTGTCAGAAAAAAGGTTGAAGGATTCTGGTACAGCTTTTAGTGCAAGAAAAACAGCATAAAGTTCTTTGTACTGAGGGGAATTATCAGGAAGCTCAGTAAAGAGAGGTTTAGGAGATTGTTTGTCTGGGTAATATATAAGGGCAGCAGCTCCCCTTTTTCCGCCATCAGTAAAGATTGTAGGAGCAGAGGGAATGGGATCCCGAGAGAAAAGTTTAGGTGCTAGTAGAGGCAGAAGAGGTAAAGAAGCTATCAATTTATTAGAAGGAAAATGGTTATCTATTTGTCCTGGAAACCCCACGAAGCTTATGGCAAAGCGGGAATGATGGCGTATAAGCCACTCTGTATCTGTGAGAGAAAAGGGCAGAATGATTAAATCCGGTTCTTTCCCTAAGACCTGCACAGACCTATTTCTCCCTTGGCGAACCATGAATGCTAACGCATCTATCTCAGTGAGGAGTCTTAGAGCTCCTCCTACTGGCGTGTGAAGCCATTCGAGAACCCCATGGTCTTGCCACAGTGCCCCTACTACTGTGGGGGTGGAGTTGAAGATTAGAAGGTTTACTGGAGAGGAGGGGGAGAATCGAACAAGGTGCATGTCCTGGAGGGCCTGGTTAACCCTTTCCAGTGCCAAGGAGGCCTCGGGAGTTAACTTACGTTTTGAAGAGGGCTGTTTGTTTCCTTTCAACAGGTCAAACAGTGGTTGGAGGCAGCTTGTGGGCAGATAGAGATACTGCCTAAGCCAATTTAAATTTCCTAGAAAACTTTGTAAAGAAGCAAGAGTAAGGTTAGAAGGGAAGGTAACATTAGGTTTTAAGGGACGAATTTGCGTTAGAGAAATCTCTGAACCTAGGAAGGATATTGGAGGGATTAGCTGTATCTTCTCAGGGGCTACATTAAGGCCGCTTTTCTTTAATGCAGGAATGAGAAAATCACGTAAGGCATAGAGATCTGTATCTGATTTTCCCCATATTAAAATATCATCTGTATAATGAAAAATATTAAGGCCCTTATGAATATATGGGACAAGGGCATATTTAACAGCCTCCTGACAAATTGTAGGACTATTGGCCATACCCTGGGGCAGCACCACCCATTCAAATCTGTCAGCGGGGCTGGCATTATTAATAGACGGAACAGAGAAGGCAAAACGTTTACAATCTCGCGGATGCAAGGGGATAGAGAAAAAACAATCTTGTATATCAATAGCTATGATTGGAATTCCCGTGGGAATTGCAGAAGCAAGAGGCAAACCCCTTTGGGGGGAGCCCCAGACCTGCATGGTTTTATTTACTGCACGGAGATCTTGAAGGAGGCGCCATTTTCCCGAGCGCTTTTTAATCACAAAGACAGGAGTATTCCATGGGCTTCGAGAATGACGAATGTGTCCCAAGGACAACTGCTCTCGGACGAGCTCTTTTAAAATTTTTAGCTTATCCCTAGGTAAAGGCCACTGTTCCACCCAGACAGGCTCATTAGAAAGCCAGCTTAAGCGGGGTGTTTGGCTACGAACAGTGGCATTTAGTATTGGGGGTGCTGAATAGACCTGGTATCGCGGGAATGAGTTTTACGCTCTGCAGAGGCGTCTGTGGATATCCTAACATTAAGACATTCCAGAAGATCCCTGCCCAGTAAGTTGGTGCTAATATTAGCTACCAAAGGGCGGAAGTGTCCAGTAGAACCTTCTGGGTCTTCCCACATAAGCGAGTCTCGTGTGCAAAATGCTCTTGTCATCCCTCCTATTCCATGTAAACTGGGTCCAGGGATGAGTTCCCAATCTTGGGGAACCTCTTCTTGCCTTAAAATCGTCTTTGCTGCCCCCGTGTCAATCAAAAATTTAAAAGGAATATTGCCAATCTTTACTGTCATAGAAGGGTGACCTTGTTCTAAAACAGGAGTGGTCCACAAAATCTCAGGCCCCGAATTTGTACCATTCAGGGGCGAACCATCTTTATGAAATTGGGACCAACAATCTCTCTTCCAATGAAACCCCTTACGACATTTTGGACAAACAGTACGTGGTCTCTGGCTCCCTGACTGAAAGCGGGGTTGCTCTGGCTGGAGGCGTGGTTTCCCTGACTGGAGGCGTGGTCGCAACTTATCAGGACATTGGTTACGCCAATGTCCTTGGCGACCGCACTGAAAGCAGGCCCCGTTTTGCTTACGTGGGGCAACTGCATAGACCTGCGTCGTAGCGGGTGTCCCATAATTGCCTGATGTAAGCTCCTGTGTCGCTAGAATCCAATTATCTGGGTGTAGGTGTTTAAGATTAAGGCATACCTGACGGAATTGTGGTGTCATGCCTTCCCAGACAATAGAGCGCAGGAGTAGTGTGCGGACGTCAGGATTATAAACCTTTCTCTCTAAGCTTCTCTTCACCCTTGAGATGAAGCTCGCCAATGACTCATCAGAGCCTTGGTGAAAAGAGTTAATGGGAGCTGATGGATCTACATCAGGTGTGGTCACCCTTTCCCATGCTTGTGTTGCACAGATGCGTACCTGTTCAAAATAACCAGTTGGAAACCTGGCTTCTGCCTGCTGAGCTCCAGATTCATAAGCTCCTGCTCCAAACAAAGCATCAGAATTCCATTCTATCTGTTTGTTACTATTTTCCTGCGATTGCCTAGAGCACTCATCGCGGAAACATGCCTGCCACTGAAGATAGAGAGGGTCTGGGAGTGCAGCACGAGCCAGTTCTTTCCAGTCTTGTGGTGTATTTAAATGCTGGTAAAAGCTTCTCAAAACGGACTTGGTCCATGGAGAGTGCATACCGTCCTCCCTGACTGCTTGCCTGAGCGTTCCAAGTTCTTTCGAGGAATATGGCTGCCACGGCTGAGGGTTTTGTTTAGAAGGGGCCAAGTTTACCGGGAATGTGTGGATTTGGTCCGGTGGCACGGGAGAGGGAGCTACAGAAGTGGAAAGTTCAGTAGAAACTGCTGTAGTGGCTGCAGGGGAGACTAAACGCATATCTACGGGGACGGAGCTCCCGGGGTGGACTGCACATGGTTTAAAATCCTTAAATGCTGAAAAAATATCCTTTAGCTCTCGTATCTCAGCCACTAGATCTCTTAATGGTGATGTATGAGCAGGGGGCGGGGTCAGGGACGAGGAAGCCTCAGGCGGAGCTGAAACCGCGGCAGCAGGGGCCGGGGGCGGGGTCAGGAAAATGGAAGCTGCAGGCGGAGCTGAAACTGGGACAGCAGGGGCAGGGGCGGGGTTCAGGAACGCAGAAGCTGCAGGCAGAGTTGAAACCACGGAGGCAGGGGCCGTGGGCGAAGCTGAAACCGGGACGGAAGGGGCAGGGTTCAGGAACGCAGGCGGAGCTGAAACCGGGATGGAAGGGGTGGGGTTCAGGAACGCAGGCGCCTCAGGCGGAGCTGAAACCGGGATGGAAGGGGCAGGGTTCAGGAACGCAGGCTGAGCTGAAACCGGAACGGAAGGGGCGGGGTTCAGGAACGCAGGCGCCTCAGGCGGAGCTGAAACGGAAGCTGAAACCGGGACGGAAGGGGCAGGGTTCAGGAACGCAGGCGGAGCTGAAACCTGAAAGGTGGAAGGGGGTGGGGTCAGAGGAGGAGCGTCCGAACACGTGTGCGTGTCTGTGGGAACGGAATTCTTGGGTTTAGCCGCTGATCGCTTAGGATGTCTAAGTCTTAAGCACATGTGATTTAACTCTCGTACCTCAGCCTCAAGGTCACTTATCCTTATGGCATACCACGTTTTACATATCTTGAAAGTGGCGACCACAGTTAAAAAAATCCAAGGGGTAGCGAAAATTAAACCTTTTATGACAGCGGGAATCTGTCCCAGGTCAAGAGATAATGACTGGGACACCTCCTCATAAAACGAGAAATTTCCCATAGTGGAGGGAAACGCGGGGCCACAGAAGTGGGCGGATGCCACTTACCTGTGTCTGGGCGGTTTCGGAGACCTCAGGCCGGGCGTGGTGTGGGTACGGAACACGATGGGCGCCAGATGTTGTTGAGGTGGTCTGGTGTCGGGCTGCACCGCGGAGAAGAGAGCGGACGTCCAGAGCAAAGGGGTACACAGATCTTTATTATAGGATGGGGGGGAGGTTTGGTTCAGACCACGTGGAGCCAGCCAGCAATGGCCGACCACGGGGGGAGAGCAGGGAGCGAGACCTCAGAGAGGGAGAGCCGAGAGCCCAGAGAGAGCGAGGGGAGGGGTGAGGGGGCTTTTTATTGGGCGACAACCAGGGGTGACGTGTAGGGCCAGGATTGGTTGAAAGGGGGCACTCTAGGATTTAGCGAGGCATAGGAAAACCTGGGGGCGGAGCCAGGATTGGTTGAAAGGGGGCACTCTAGGATTTAGCGGGGCATAGAAAAACCTGGGGGCGGAGACTGCATCAGAATAAGTCCTCAGCAACAATAAATAAAACATTAAAAATAATAAGAAAGGAGACATTGAGTCTTGAATTGGGAGAATATGACTGGTGTTTGGGTAGCTGTAAGCCATTGCTGGGCCTTCCATCTGCTCTCTGTCATTCAGTGATAGGTAGAGCAGGGATTGGCTCTCACCTTTGCCCTAGTCCCACCCCAGTTAGAAACCAGAGAGCTGAAGAATGCCACAGCAAAGAGAAAGATCTTGCAGGAGCCCAGCCAGTTCACCCTCTTGCCCAGAGCAGCCATCTGTGAGTCTCACAGCGCAGGAAGCGATACAGCCCTGTTACCACAAGCAGGTTGTCCCAGGTGAGTGGCACAGGGCTCACACCACCATTGTTCTGCCTGGGCTCTGGGCCTCCTCACTGCGGTGCCTGGGAGCTAAGAGCTGGCCTGTCTCTACACGGAGAAGCCAAGGTGCTCGGACATGTGGCCTGGAGTCTAGGGTGACTCAGAGTCTAACAATGTATAGTACAAAGGCAGAAAGGGGGAAACATTGTAGCACCGAAGCTTCCTTCAGTGCAATGGGGCCCAGCTCAAACCTGGGTCCCACTCTTGACAAAGCAGACATTCTGTCCAGATGAGCTATCTCACCATCCCAGAATGCCTCACATTTCTCAGCACAAACACGCTTCTTAGCTTCAAGGCCTAGTCACGAAAAATAAACCACCTGAATGTACTGATTGAATTGCAGTCAGGGAGATGATTCAGTGCGAAGAGCACAGAACTTTTGGCTTGAGGCCCTGGGCTCAATCCCCAGTACCACGTATGCCAGAACGGTACTGAATAACTGAAAGAGTCAGGCCCTCTGCCCTCCTCCTCTCAGAAAATCACTAAATAATGGGAGGTTGGGCAGTGGCACATCTGGTTGAGAACATGCATTACAGTGCACAAGGATCCAAGTTCAAGCTTTCAGTTCCCACTTGTCGGGGGAAACTTCATGAGTGGTAAAACAGTGCTGCAGGTCTCTCTCTCTCTCACTCTCTCTCTTTCATTTAAGTAAAGTAAAATAAGTGAAATACTAGAGAGAGAGAGAGAGAGAGAGAACCAGAACATCACTCTTGTATGCTTAGAGGTTCTGGTCCTGATCACACACAAGGAAGTCCAGAGTAACACGCAAGTACAAGAGCCTTTATTAGCAAGCTTAAGCTTGGGCCGGCGACCCCCTTCTATGCAAGGGGAAAGGGGAGAGTCTGTGACCCTGATCATTTTTCATCCCACCTTTTTATAGTTAGCACAGGGTGGGCACAGGTGGGAATATTTACGCAGAACAAAGAACAGTTGGTCAACGGCTGTTCTCTTTTCTCAATATTCGGGGCCTGCTAATCTCTAATTGGTTGGGTTCAGGTAGAACTTTTTTGTTAACTCAGGGTGGGGCTGAGGTCATATCTTTTCTCTGGCCTCCTCAACTCTGACACACACAGTGCTGAGGATCAAACTCAGGACCTCATGCTTGCAAGGCATGCACTCTTCCGCCTACTGCTCCTTTTCCTTGGAGAGGGGAGGAAGCCTGGCATGAACAGATCCTTTGCCAATCCTCCCAGTGGCTAAGATGGAACTCAAAGGAAACGAGAAAACCCAGGCCAGAAAAATGTATCTGTTTTGCTCTACCTGCTACCCAGGTATGAACCCAGCCCCACCACACTGGGGGAAGCCTTGATGCTATTGTGTCTCTCCCTCACTTTCTATTTCTCTGTCTTTGTCTCTCTTTCTCTTTGGAAAAATCAGTCAGATAGATGACCTCACCAATGTGTCCTGGAACCCCACCTGTCCAGAGCCCTAACCCCACTAGGGAATGACAGAAACAGGCTGCGGGGTCTTGAATCAACCTTTGGATATCCATGTTCAGCAGAGAAGCAATTACTGAAGCCAGACCTTCCACCTTCTGCTCCCCAAAAATAATTTTGAACCATTACTCCCTAGGAGGGAGAAACTTTAGGGGAAGATGACCAGAGGGCCCTGAACTCCAGTTCTATCAGGACCTTGAGAGAGAAGAAGAAAAAAGGAAGGACATTCAGACTTGCTGAGCTCAAGACTGTGAGACAGCCAACACCAAGCCACCCCATCAGCGTGCTGAGGGTACTTGCCCAGAGGAACTGTCATCAGTTTACAGAACAATGACTGAGGCTGCCTGCAAGTCACTTCACACCCTCCTATCCGGACTTAGGGTCTCTGCTTTCCCCACTCTGCCTCTCTGGTCTCTGCTGGAGCCCTGGGGCTTTCTCAGCTCTGCTCTGGCCTCACCCTCCCACTGAGGTGTCTGTGTGAAGGGACAGAAGTAAACAAACCTTCTGGGGGGAGGGGGAGTTATATGCTGTTCTGGAATGTTTGAGTAGAACCTTGGGCTCTGCAGAGCCACTCCCTGTCTGGGAAGCCTCTCATAGTCTTTTCCCTTCCATTTTTCCTTCTTGGGCATGTTCCTCTGGAGTGTGTCACCCTGTTTCCTGAGGCAGGAACCTGAGGGCAGGCAAGGTGGAGAGGAGGGAGGGAGGGGCGGATATTGGTAAAGCTCTCAGATGGGTGGCACCCCTAGATTGGGCTTTGTGGCAGCTGGTGGCCCAACGGGTCTGGCCTTGTCTATTACTAATTGTTGACACTTGTGTTTGTAGCAATGCGTTCATAGCCGCACTCACATCTGTCAGGCCGCTCTTTGGCCTGGCCCAGGTGACAGCTGATGACTCACTAATGGGAGACAGGGCCTGTCACATGGGCTGCAGGAAGAGGGGGAAAACAGGGAAGCAGGAGCTAGAAGGGGAACCTTGGGATATACCTAAAATAGACTTCCTAGCTTCTTCCAACATGAAGACCCCAAATCTCATCTGCTATACTCTTACCTTTAGGTTCCTGATTATTAAACAGTCTGTTCTGCTTTATAGCTTAATGCTTTTCAGCCACCAAGTTGCCGATGCTACCATGATGCCAACCTAACTTCCCTGGGCAGATGACCTCACTGATGTGTCCTAGAACTCCACCTCTCTGGACTCCTACCCCACTAGGGAAAGATAGAGACAGGCTGGGGGCGGGGGGGTGGATCAGCCTGCCAATGCCCATGTCCAGTGGAGAAGCAATGAAGCCAGACCTTCTACCTTCTGCACCCCATAATGATCCTGGGTTCATACTTCCAGAGGGATAAAGAGTAAGAAACCTTCCAATGGAGGAAATGGAATGTGGAACTCTGGTGGTGGGAATTGTCTGGAATTGTACCCCTCTTATCCTGTGGTCTTTTCTGCCTCCAGTGTTCCTCTTTCAAGCTCAATGGGGTTTGGTCTTTTTAGTACTTCCAAGGCCAACTCAAATGTCTTCTCGCCTTTGCAATTGTCTCCTGCTCTGCATTGAGACTGACAAGCCATTCACTGTGGGTCCACACACAGTAAGTAGGTCACTTGTCATATGGTGTCACAGCTGTCCCAGTGTGTCTTCCTCAAGGACAGGGGCACTGCCATGGTTTGTCTGTGGATGGATGCTCTTTACCCAGCCACGGGCTGCATGACAAAATTTCCCACATGTCCAGAGACTGATGGTGGAGAGAAGCAGACACACCCTAAAAGGGACTGACGACACCACCCAACAGTGTGTGACTCTTCAGCCTGCCTTTCTCAGGCCCCTACAAATCTGTTCACCTTTCCTATACATCTTAGTTAGGCGGTGCCTGTGGGCCTCCCCTGGGCTACACACAGGATGATGTTTAGCGGGAAGCTGAGCCCAGAGTGGCAGAGGTACTTGGCACAAATATATATATGGAAAGGGGGGAGAGAGAACCAAAGCATCACTCTGGCTCATGTGATGCAGAGTATCGAACCCAGGACCTCATTCTTGAGAGTCCTGTGTTTTTTCCACTGTGCTGCCTCCCAGGCCGCAGAAGGCATTTGCTATCACCGCATGCTATGCTGCCTTTGTCCTAGAAGCATAAGGGTCCCACATGATTCCATGCCATTCATCCCTCAAGTGTTGTGACGGGATCTGGCTCAGAGGAAGGCATCAATACCCCAGCCTGGTCAACTTTCCCAGGAGGTATCCAGAATAACCTCCTCTTCTGACAGAGTCCAGCGAATGTGCCAACATCTGGGCCATCCACCGTGGGAACAGGAAGCCTTCCCTCTTTTGTTCAGGACCCGGATCTGCTCTCATTTCTGCATGAGGACAGTCGTCTGTGTGTGTGTCACGAGGGGGACAGAGGCCCAGGTGTCCCTAATTCATCGTCTGCACACCCTCCTCAGGAAAAAGGAAATGACTGGGGCTGTGTCACCAGGAGCATGTCTCTACTTGTCCCAGGTGTCTGGGCCCACACAAAAGGATGCTTTCTTTCTCTTGTTTTCCGGAGTTAGCCTGGCCAGGGGCTGCACTGTCTCTGTGCTTCACTTCATTTTTATCTTTTTTTTTTTTTAACCAGAGCACTGATCAACCCTGGTTTTTATGATGGTGCAGGGATTGAACCTGGAACTTTGAAGCCTCAGGCATGAGAGTTACTTTGCATAACTATTATGCTATCTACCTCTGCCCACAGGGATTCAAGTTAAACTACTTTGTTTGGTCCAGTTCACTCTGGGAGAAGTAAGGAGGCCTTGAAAGGCCCTTCACTGAGAGATGAGTCAGCCAGCCTTGGAAATTCCCTAATGGGCCACCCACACTTGGGGGGGCAGCTGAGGTGGTGGTAGTATTCCATACTCAGCACTTTAAGGAACAGGACACTGCCAAGGGTGGGCTCCTTAGCACATGAGGTGTAAGAAGTCACATTTACACTGGGAGGGGGGAATGGGTGGTGCCAAGCCCAGCAGATAGGTGACACCCAGTCACAACCAAATTCTAGCTAAACAAACTTCTTCTTCTAGCATTTACCCTTCTTCCGTAGCCAGTCAACAGCGTCAGGTTGAGCCTGATATAAAGTTTCAAGACCTCCTTTGAATCTGGAGAGGTGGCAGTCATTGACTATGTGGGTCATAGTCTGTCTGGGGCTGCAGGGGCAGTTCGGGTCGTCTCTGGCTCCCCAGCGATGGAACATAGCAGCGCACCGGCCATGGCCTGTTCGATAGTGATTGAGGAGGGCCCAATCATAACGTGCTAGGTCAAAGCTGGGTTGACGCTTGCAGGGGTCTGTGATGAGGTGTTTGTTCTTGACCTCAGCTGACTGCCAACTCTGTTTCCAAGAGTCTGGAGCAGAGAAGTTCAGTGTAGGCATAGGGGACCAGATTGGGTGACGAGACGTCAAGCGTTGGACAGGGTGGGCGAAGATATCCGCGTATATTGGCAGGTCTGGTCGAGCGTAGACGTGGGAAATGAACTTAGATGATGCCGTATCCCAAGGAATATCTGGCGGGGCGATGTTGCTAAGAACTGGCAGCCATGGAACCGGGGTGGAACGGATGGTTCCAGAAATTATCCTCATGGAGGAGTATAATTTGGAATCGACCAAGTGGACATGGGGGCTACTGAACCATACTGGGGTACAGTATTCTGCAGTGGAATAGCATAATGCCAGAGATGATGATCGTAGTGTGGAAGCGCTCGCGCCCCATGAGGAGCTGGCCAGTCTTGCAGTGATGTGATTCCTCATGCCCACCTTTGCTGCAGTTTTTATGAGATGTTCGTGAAATGACAGAGTGCGATCGAGAGTAACGCCAAGATAGACTGGCTGGGCTTCATGCCGGATTCTCGTATTGCCAAGCTGCACATTAAGCTCACGCGAGGCCGAGGCATGGTGTAGATGGAAAACAGATGATACCGTTTTTGCAGTGCTAGGGATTAGTCGCCATTTTTTACAGTAATCAGATATCAGAGACATGTCTTTCATGAGTATTTCCTCGAGGATGTCGAACTTGAATGCCTGAGTTGCACAGCAGATGTCATTAGTGTAGATGAACTTCCTTGAAGAAGTTTCTGGGAGGTCATTGATGTAAATATTAAATAGCGTAGGAGCCAGAACAGAGCCCTGGGGGAGGCCACTTGAGACAAGTCTCCATCTGCTAGACTTGTCACCCAGAGCCTGCCTCTACCTATGTGCTCAAGTTGTTCTGTCCTGGGTTGGAGCTTTTCACAGTTTTCAAAGCTCATATCCCAAATAGTCATGCATTTCTATTCATTTATGAAAAATGATTATTTAGGGAGGCAGGCAGTGATGCACCCGGTTGAGCACAAGTGGTGAAGCAGGTCTGCAAGTCTCTCTCTCTCTTTCTCTCTCTCCCCCTTCTCTCAATTTCTTTCTACCCTATGAAATAAAATAGAAAAAAGAAAAAAAGGAAAAATAAAAACATGGCAACCCAGAACACTGGATTTATAGAGCTGGCACAGAGTCCCAGAGATAGCCTTGGTGACAAAGAAAGATTATTTATTTGAGAGAGAGCAGAGCACTGCTCAGCTCTGGCACTGGGGACTGAACCTGGGCACTGTGAGGCCTTAGACCAACACAGGGATGCATTGGATCGACCTTCCCGTGGTGCATCCCGTGAGTACCCATTCATTGGGGAAACTGACGATCCTTCCTAGCCGACTGAATCCACATGGATCCCAGTAACTTTCAAAGCCAGCAAAGAGCTCCTGACAGCTTTCAAGCTGTTGGTCCTGCTCTTCGAGTCCATCCTGTCCAATGTTTGACGTCTCGTCATCCAATCTGGTCTCCTACGCCTACACTGCCTACACTGAACTTCTCTGTTCCAGACTCTTGGAAACAGAGTTGGCAGTCAGCTGAGGTCAAGAACAAACACCTCATCACAGACCCCTGCAAGCGTCCACCCGGCTTTGACCTAGCACGTTATGATTGGGCCCTCCTCAATCGCTATCGAACAGGCCATGGCCAGTGCGCCGCTATGTTCCACCGCTGGGGAGCCAGAGACGACCCGAACTGCCCCTGCAGCCCCAGACAGACTATGACCCACATAGTCAATGACTGCCACCTCTCCAGATTCAAAGGAGGTCTGAAACTTTACATCAGGCTCAACCTGACGCTGTTGACTGGCTACGGAAGAAGGGCAAACGCTAGAAGAAGAAGAAGACCAACACATTGGTCTGCTCTCTCTCTCCCTGGACTTAACCATAAATAGTCTGCTTATGAATTTTAAAAATATTTATGAGAGAGACCAAAACACTATTCAATTATATGCAGTACAGAGGCTTGAACCCAAGACCTCGGGCTTGCGAAGCATGTACTCTACCCACTGAGTCACCTCCTGGCCACAGATCAGACATATAACTAGGTCTTCTTGAACAACTTGGCTGCAGTCCATTAAGCACAGCAACAACCTTGATGTGCCTACATGCTGTTTTTACTTCCACTACACAGTCTCCCCTGCACAGCTTAACCAGGTCCAGCCCTTTCTTCCTAAAGACCTTCTTACGGGGCCAGGTCCATTCTCCTGGCTCTAGCTCTGCTCTTGTGGACCTGCCTAAGCCTCAGCCTCCTCATCTCTCAAATGGGAAGGAGGAATTGCTCTCCAGTGTATCACGAGGGGCTGATGAGACTGCGTCAACAAGGGGTTTGGCTCAGTGTCTGGCACCAGTGAAGAATGATCATTGTGTTGGCCATTAGTCACCAGCTACCTCCAGCTCGATCATCAAAGTTCACCACCCTGTTTTCTTTTCTAGGGGCTTTCTCTGGTCACCCTCCCATGGTCAAGTCACCCTAATGTGTTTCTGCTCTAAACTTGTCAGCCTCCACGGTGATGTAGACCATATTTTATAGTTCATTTCCTTTCATGTGTTTATCTCCACCTAGAACTGTTAGCACAAGCTCTGACTATAAACACACACACACACACACACACACACACACACCCAGGGGTCAGATGTGCAGTTCAGTGGTAAACTACATATCTGAACATACAAGTACCTGTGTTCTATCTCCAGCATCCATCTCCAATGCCCCCAATGTCCCCAATACCTACTAGATAAAAGCCATTCAGTAGGGAGTCAGGCAGTAGCGCAGCGGGTTAAGCGGTTCAGGTGCCCTGCCCCCTACCCCTCACCCCCCGCAGGGGAGTCACCTCCCAAGCGGTGAAGCAGGTCTGCAGGTGTCTATCTTCCTCTCCCCTCTCTGTCTTCCCCTCTTCTCTCCATTCCTCTCTGTCCTATCCAACAACAACCACAACAACAACCACAATAATAACTAAAGTAATAAAAAACAACAAGGGCAACAAAAGGGAATAAATAAATATTTTTAAAAATGCTAAAAAAAAAAAAAAGACCATTCATTAGTGTTTACTGGACAAGTGCATGAGTGCTGAGAAATGGTTACTCCATAAAGAGACATGGGTGGATGTGTTTGGGTTGGGGGGGATGGTGTCTTGAGAATTCCTGCCCACTGGTTGAATGGCAGCCTTGTGGAAGAGGAGGACCCAAGTTTGATTTGAAATTACAAGTAAGATTTCAAGCCATTGCAATCAATGCTATGCTACAACACTGACGAGAAAACAGTAATTCTGGCTCTCTTGACAGATCTCCTCATTTCACGTTTCCAAGAAACTCCTCACAATGTTCCCTGAGGACTTCCTGTACATGGGAGTCCTTCTGTCTGTCCAGAACTAGCACAAGCTGCCTCAGTGGCAGTTCTTTCTCTGAAGTGATTTTTGCAGAGAATTGGATTCCTTCACTGGATAAGACATTTCCCTGTAAACAGCGATTCTCATTAGCACTTGGTGAAGCTCCCGTGCAAAAAGAAGTGTTTTGTGGAACAATTGCAAGTGAGTCTTTAGACCTTCATTCATATTCATTCTCTATCTTTATATCCTTATCTCTCTGGAGTAGACTTTTTAGTTTTCAATTGATCTGTATCTCTGATCAGTTATGTCACTAATACAGGCATTTATCCTACATGCTGTTAATATCAAAGACAGTTGTATTAGTGAGAGGACGAGATTTTTTTTTAATTGGTACTCGGTGCTGGCACTACGAATCCACAGTTCCTGGCAGCCATTTTTTTATATCTCCCCCCTAATTTACTAGATAAGACAGAGAGAAATTGAGAGAGGACAGGGAAGTAGAGAGAGGGAGAGAAAGGGAAACACCTGCAGACCTTATTCAGTGCACCTGAAGTGTCCCCCTTGCAGCTGCGGAGTTGGGGCTCAAACCCAGGTCCTTATGTGTGGTACTAAGTGTACCATTGCCTGACCCGATACCTAGAGGACACCATTCACTGAAACTTTTAGAAATTAGAGATTGGAAGTTGAATTGTCAATTATTCAAATCACATTTGGGGGTTTGAAGTCCTTTTACTGAAAGTACAGGGATGCTTGAGGAGACCATTTTGGTTTTAAAAGGAGAAATGAGTTTAAAAGCAAAACATGCCCTTAAATGAAAAGGCAGTTCAATGTCAGGGTGAATGAAACTTCTGTTTCCACAATGCCAATGAAAACAACTTAAATTGCTGGAAAACAACTTAAATCTCCAGAGATTAGCCACACCCCAAATCAATCCCAAACTCTGGCTACCTCTTTCAACTTTCAGTCACCAATTAATCGTCAAGCAGAGAACATTCCCGAGCTATAGTTTGCGCATAAACTTTATGCCACCGGGAAATTCCCACATTGCCTCTGGGGAATGTCTTTCTGCTCACAGAGACAGACAAACAGCAAGGGACTTCCCACTCAGCAGACATTCTCTAAATAAGATTTTGAATAATGGTCTAATCTAGTTATCAAGAATGATCTTGTCATTTTTTTTATTAGTCATATGCACTGGATTAGACATCTAGCCATTTTTTTTTTTCTGAGCTTACCTTGAAGAGGCAGAAAGACTCATATTACCTTAGGAAAGAGCCAGATCAATCCAAAGATTTATATCCTCTAAGAATCTTTTCTGTATCACTTTGTGGATTTTTTTTTTTTTCTGTATCAATTCAGTGTCTTCCAGGGGAATAAAAACTGTGCTTCAAAATGAAATTACCTGTCTACAATAGCTGGTAGAATGAAGACCAGAAATAAGCAGCTAGGCTCAGGGATTTCATGTAGTAACTGAACACATGTTTTGCGTAAAGAAGGCTCTGAGTTCAAACTCCATCACATATAAGTTGTAGTACATATAAGTTGATATATAAGACATATGAGTCATAGTAATTAAAAGGAGGAGGAAGAGAAGAAAAAGAAGGAAAGAGAAGGAGTAGGAGAAGGAAGATGCTTTCAGAAAATATATCTGTTGAGATTTGAGAATTCTCCACTTTGGCTTTATTTTGTGGGTCACAGAACCAGAACATTTCATCTTGACTCCTCTTGTGTTCATGTAGACAGGATTTACTGATCTCTAAGAATTGCCCCTGGTTTTAACAAAATGTAAGCCTACTGCTACTCTTCATGTTGGATGCGATAATTGGTCACACCCTGTGGATTGCATCAGAAAATCTAAAGCTCCTGGAAAAAAATAATAAGCCAACATGGGATTTCTTTAGGTATTTTATTACTGAATACATGTGCCACAGAGTGCTTTGGACAGATGCACAATACAGTCTACCTGAAAAAAAAGATTTTATGTTTTATACAGTTAATAGGATAATAGCATTCTCAACCTCACTGTATGGAAGTTCCATTTTAAAATTTTCTCTTTAAAGATGTCATGCCAAGGACAGAGAGTAAAGGGATATTGAACACTCCAACAGCTGGATGGTAAAGTTAATCCTCTATGGTGTCTCATTTGCAATTGTGGGTGTTGTTATGATTGTTTGATGGGGGCTTTTAAAGTCTCTAGGGAGAACATTAGGCTCATAATATTTAAAACATAGGAAACGGTGTGGGTTTGAAAGTCACTGTGTTGTATCAATTCTTGCATTTGGGGCATTGAACAGACAGGAATTTTATTTCTTATTAAAGAGACTCCTTCTTTATAAGGGAGAAGGAAGGAGGACACCCCCATAGTAAAAATCTGGTTGACGATGTATCTTAAAGTCTTATAATTCTATGTGAAGAAGAAGAATATCATGAATTTGAATTTGTAACAACTTCTTAAGGTAATGCTCAGGAAAGCTAGACTTTTCTTAGGTGAAGTAGCCCTGTGAGATTTCAAGAAGAGAAAGTTGAATATCTGTATTATCACTTATCCTAGATGCCAGAGTTAAAATAACTCTGAGTTTCAAGAAGCTTTTTTTTTCCTCCAGGATTATCTTATTGCTGGGGTTCAGTGCCAGCACTATGAATCCTCTGCTTCTGGTGGCCATTTTTTCCATTTTATTAGATATGACAGAGAGAAATTGAGAGAGAAGGGGAAGAGATAGGGAAAGAGAAAGATACCTGCAGACTTGCATCACCACTTGCATCACTCACCTGCAGGTGAGGAGCCTGGGGCTTGAACCAAGATCCTTATGCAGGTCCTTGTGCTAAGTACTATGAGCACTTTATCCAGTGCACCACCACCCAACCCCTGAAGCTATCTATTCTATATCCTACAACAGGCTGAGGAAACAAACAAACAAAGACAGACACATCAGAGTATCTTTAGGTAAAGACATATTAGAAAGGGAACAGGGGTATGGAGATAACTCAAAGAGTGAGGCCCAGGTTCAGTCACACTCACCACCATAAGCCAGAGCTGAACAGTGCTCTGGTCTCTCTCAGTCTGTAAAAAAAAAAAGAGTAAGAGATCAAAAGAAGGAAAAGATTTTCTTTTATATCAGTCCTGTATAAGATAAATCACATGTTCTGCTCATTTGGGCCACTAGACTACTAAGCTTATATGTCTTTAAGCCACTCCAAGATAGCATTTCTTTATAGTATCCTACATTTACTACTAAGTAAAGAATCTCTCCACAAATTTTGGTGGTCATCTTTTTTCCATTATTGCTGTTGTTGGATAGGATAGAGAGAAACTAAAAGAGGAGGGGGAGACAGAAAAGGGGAGAGAAAGATAGACACCTGCAGACCTGCTTCACTGCTTGTAAAGAGAGCCCGGGGGAGCCGGGGGCTTGAACTGGGATCCTTGCTGGGGTCCTCGCACTTTGCACTATGTGTGCTTAAACTAGTGAGCTACTGCCCGGCCCTGTCTTGACTTTTGTTTCTTAACTTACCTGCATTGATGAGGCTTCATAATATTTAAGTAGAAAGCTCAGTGTTTCCTTTCCATGTTCATAATATTTAAGTAGAAAGCTCAGTGTTTCCTTTCCATGCAGTGATTTTTTTCCTCTAAAATCAGGGGGAGGTCATTCAATATCAAAGTAAGGCAAGTACAAGCTAAAATGTCTTTCATTGTAAGAACCCTAACAGTCTTCTAAGTCACCTATGTGGTTAAGGGCCTTAAACAGAGATAGACAGAGGATACTGGAATGGGGGAGGTGGTGGAGTTTTCTTCAATATTTGTTTCATATATTTATTTACTTATTACTATTTTTTAATTTGACAGAACAGAGAAATTGAGAAAGGAATGGGGAGATGAGAGAGAGAGAGAGAGAGAGAGAGAGGCTGTCATTGTGTCATAGTACAATGTGACTTCACTTAAGCAGTTTTTAAAGTGTCTGAGGGGTTAAAGAGAGAGACAGATTTTAAAGGATCGTTTCTTTCCTTAACAATGGTGCTCACAGTGAATCCTTAAAGTGCAGGGTTTTGTTTTTTTTCTTTCTTCAACTGAAGAATTGAGGATTTTGCTTTGAGAGAGGGAAGATCTAGTGGTTGGTGAAGCAAGTGTAGGAGGGTCAAGATGAATCTTTTCAGTATAAAGATCTGTTCTGGAGGCTGGGGAATGCATTCCAGTTGACATCTGTGAGGGCCCAGGTTTGAGCTTTTGGCCACTTTATAGGGATATTTACATGTGGGGAGCCTTACAGGCTACAGAACTGTGGTGTCTCTCCTTCTCTCTGAGTCTCCTTTTGTCTTTCTCTGTGTCTCTCTTCCTTTCTGTCTCTCAATCTCTATTTGTTGTTGTTGTTGTTTTGCCTCCAGGGTTATTGCTGGGGATCAGTGCCTACACTACGAATCCACTGCTCCCGGAGGGTAGTTTTTTCCCTTTGTTGCCCTGGTTGTTGTATCGTTGTTGTGATTATTGTTGTTGTTATTGATGGATCGGACAGAGAAATGGAGAGGAGAGGGGAAGACAGAGAGGGGAGAGACAGATTGACACCTGCAGACCTGCTTCAACACTTGTGAAGTGATGCCCCTACAGGTGGGAAGCCGGGGTTCGAACTGGGATCCTTATGCCAGTCCTTGCTCTTTGTGCCATGGATGCGTAGACTTCCTATCTTTACTTTTCTCTTTTTCTTTTTTTAATGTCAAGGTTATCACTGGGGCTTGGTGCCTGCATGACGAATGTACCACTCTCAGCGGCCATTTTCCTTTTTCCTTTTCTTTTCTTTCTTTATTTAAATTAAAAAAAATTTAATTTAATAGGGCAGATAAAAATTAAGAAGGGAAGGGAAGATCAGAGGCGGACAGAAAAAGAGACACTTGTAGACCTGCTTCACTGCTCATGGCGCTTTCCCCCTACAGGTGGTGAGCTGGGGGCTCAAACCTGGGTCCTTAAGCATCATAATGTGTGTGTGGGCTTAACTGGGCTGTGCCACTGTCTGGTCTTCTCAACCTCTATCCTAAAAATGAATCCATGAGGGTTGGAAGTATCAGTGCAAGTACAGAGCTACAATGATAACCTTGGTGGCTAAAATAAAACCTCTGAGGCAAAGGATTTTGACTCACCTTGAGGGAAGTTGAAATGTTATTAGCATGGTGAGAACTAATAAGTAGAAGCCCTATTGGAGAATATTTTAGTCAAACATATGGAAAATCGTTGGTCCAAATCAGCTGCCTGGAGTTGATTGAATGCACTGATTGCTTTTCAAGGACACTGTAGGGAGATTCCATGCATCAGCTGGAAGACAGCCTCCAATGTTGTAATTAAAATAAAAGGGACTTTGGCTGTGAGTGGGTTTAAACAATCAAAGATTTATTATGGTGGCACAGAACTCTAATATATTACCTACCACAAAATCAGAAGTTATAGGCGGGGGTAAATAAACCAGTCTCATAAGCCCAAGAATTAGTTACTCAAAGTTCAGCACCACAGGTTCATATTATTCCAGTCAGCAGCAGTCTGGCGGGGCCTGGGAAGCCTCAGCTGGGGGTCACCTTGCAGCAAGAAATTCAGGGGTTAAGAATCAACCAGATCATGAGAAAGGTAATCACCAAGGTTTACATTCACGTGTGTCCAAGACCTGTGGGCAGCCACCCTCCACACACCATCCTCTCCTCTTTCTGAATCTCTGCCAGCAGTAGCCAGGCACTGCCCTCTGCTCCCTCATCCAGTCACATTGCTCTCAGGTAAAGAAGGCCAGACTTCCAGGCACCTGCGAGTTACTTGGGTTCTCTAGGCTGACGCTAGCTCCAGCCAGTTACATTCCAGTGTCATGCTATGACACAACACTCAGAGATTTGCTTCAGTCCTGATACTAGATGAAGCCATTCTTCTGAATCTAAATAACTTGCTCTTTGTTGAGTTCCTCTCCAAACTCCTGGCTTCAGAACCTGGGCCCCTGATTAATCGATGCCTTTTGGAAGGATGGCTGCTCGGGAGACTCGCTTTTTCTCTCATGTGTGTGAATGCTTTGAGTGAGGAGGGTCCAACTGTGATCGAGTCCAGTGAGACCAAGCTTACGTTGTGCCCAGGAATGCCAGTGACATCCATCAAGCTAACATATTCAATAGGGAAAATTAAAGATTGAGAAGAAATATCTGTGAACTCAAAACCTTACACTATTCCATTTACTGTTCAAATTCACAAAAGAGGCTGATGGCTATACAATGACTAGAACTGTGCAGGGGAGATAGCATAATGGCTATGCAAAGAAATTCTCATGCCTGAGGCTCCAAACCACCACAAACCAGAGCTAAGCAGCACTCTGTTAAAAAATTAATTAACTGGGACCAGCGGGTGGGGCGGGGCGGTGGTAGCACAGCGGGTTAAGCGCACTTCTGCAAAGCGCACAGACTGGCATAAAGGTCCCAGTTTGACACGCCAACTCCCCACCTGCAAGGGGGTCACTTCACAAGCTGTAAAGCAGGTCTGCAAGTGTCTTTCTCACCCCCTCTCTGTCTTTCCATCCTCTTTCAATTTCTCTCTGCCCTGTCCAACAACATCAGTGGCAACAGTAACAAGAACAACAACAAGGGCAACAAAATGGAAAAAAATGGCCTTCAGAAGCAGTGGATTCATGAGGCAGGCATCAAGCCCCAGTGAAAACCCTGGAGGCCAAAAAAAAAAAAGTTTTAAAATTAACTATAAATAAATAACATTTATTTTTAAAAATACAAAGATGACTAGCACTATTTGGGATCCAGTGGGTAGCACATTCAGGTGAGTACACGTTACCATGTACTCACTGTGCGGGGACTTGGGTTCAAGCCTCCATCCGCACCTTCGGGATTGGTGAAGCAGGGTTGCAGGTTTCTCTTTCTCTTTCCCTCTGTATCTCCCCCCTGCCCTCTTGTTTTTGTCTCTGTCTCTATCCCATAAATAAATAAATACAAAAAAAAAAAGAAATCTAATACATCATCATTAATATTATTGCAGGGTGCTTATTCTTTTAGTTTTGTCTCATTCCACCTTAATAAGCATTTTTTATTTCTTTATTGGGGGATTAATGGTTTA
Source organism: Erinaceus europaeus (assembly GCF_950295315.1). Taxonomy (NCBI): domain Eukaryota; kingdom Metazoa; phylum Chordata; class Mammalia; order Eulipotyphla; family Erinaceidae; genus Erinaceus; species Erinaceus europaeus. The sequence continues at coordinate 61,448,383 of NC_080167.1, forward strand.
ATTTGACAGTAAATACAATAGTTTGAACATGCATAACATTTCTCAGTTTTCCACATAACAATACAACCTCCAGTAGGTCCTCTGTCATCCTTTTTGGACCTGTATTCCCCCCCACACACCCACCCAACCCCAGAGTCTTCTACTTTAGTGCAATACACCAACTCCAGTTCAGGTTCTACTTGTGTTTTCTCTTTGGATCTTGTTTTTCAACTTCTGCCTGAGAGTGAGATCAACACATATTCATCCTCCTGTTTCTGATTAATTTCACTTAACATGAAATATATTATTAACTTAACCATTTACTTATTTATTTATTTATTTGTTTGTTTATTTATTTTTACCAGAGCACTGCTAAGCTCTGGCTTATGGTGGTGCAGGGGACTGAACCTGAGACTTTGGAGTCTCAGGCATGGGAGTCTCTTTGTATAACCATTATGCTACCTACCCCTTTAAATAAACATTTTATCAAACAAGCACAACCTTTAGCTTCCTTTCTGAATCACTGTGGTGTTAGTTACTATCCAGCTATGCATAACCCACACATGCAGAGCTAGTGCCGACTCCCACTTCCAGGATCTTAATCACTGCATTCAGAGAAGGTTCCCAAATATCTGGGCTGGCTGGTGCTCAGGAGGTCTGGAACCAAGCCCTTGCAAAGAATACTTCACCAAGAACTTGAGGAAGAGACAGCTGTACTTCTGGCTCTCACAATCTCAACACCAGTTAAGCCTTTGGAAACCATGGCGATGAGGTATGTGTGAGCAAGAAGAGATATGAAGTGATGGGGACATGAGGATTACTGTGATTACTGCAGTGGTAAGGGATAAGTGTGAAAGGAGTAAACCAGTGATGCTTTCACCCATCTCAGTACGTACATTTAGTCACTGCTCTGGCCCAACCCAAGGTCCTGCCAGTGTGTGAAGTCATGGCCCCAGGCTGGGATTCTAACACTTGCTTGAAGCCTGGTTCAGGCCAGTGTGTTCATCCTATCCTTGCTAAGAGCTCACAGCTGCCCTAATTCTGGAGACTCTTCCACTCCTCTTTCCCCAGCCAAGCCACAACCTCTCTGTCACCTTCTCCCCCTTCCTCAATCCCTGGCTGATGATGAACGGACATGGCTTGGCCCCTTGACTTAATCCAAGTGTAACTTGGGTTTGAGGGTGTCCACTGAGAGTCATACTGAAGCTGGTCTCCAGCAAGGAGGAAATTATTTCTTAGTTTCCTCACCCTCCTTCCTATCCTACTTTTGCCCACTAGGTCCCAGCCCTGGGACACAGACCAAAGTATCAGTGCAGTGAGGAGCCCTGCTTCAGGCTCTCTTCTAAGAAACTCGAATTAAGACACTTGGGCTTTGTTGAGCTTTTCCATGCTATAGCACTTTATCCTTATTCAAAGTATTTTAGGCCTTTGAAGTATCCAGTTAAATAACATATCTCCCTAAGTTTACACCTGTTGTTGTTGGGGACTGACCTTGGTTTCTTCCTTTTCACTGGGGGGGGGGGGAGGAAGTGAGAGAGAGAGAGAGATACCACATTAAAAATGAAAGTGCAGGCCTGTGAAATAGTCCACTTGGATAATGCGTTGCTTTGCCATGCACACAATCTAGTTCTGAGATCAACCCTCACTGCACTGAAGGAAGCTTTGACTTGATGGTCTCTCTCTCTTTCTTTTTCTCTCTCTCTCCAACTATGTTTCTATCTTTAAAAAAAGAAATAAAGAAAAAAGAAAGTCCGATGGAATGAGCACTGGCGGCATAACCAATATCTGGCAGAGTCTCAGTGAAAAGGCTGATCTATTCTTTCATTACGTAGGAGACAGGGAAGACTGTAATGGTTCTGCAAAAGACTTTCAAGCCTGGAGCTCTGAGGTCCCAGATTCATTCTCCAACACCACCATAAGTCAGAGTTGAACAATTTTTTGATTTCTTTTTTTAAAAAAAGATTTATAAAAATATTTATTTTGTTGTCCTTGTTTTTATTGTTGTTGATGTTGTTGTTGTTGGATAGGACAGAGAGAAATGGAGAGAGGAGGGGAAGACAGAGAGAGGGAGAGAAAGATAGACAGACACCTGCAGACCTGCTTCACTGCCTGTGAAGTGACTCCCCTGCAGGTGGGGAGCTGGGGATGCGAACCGGGATCCTTATGCCAGTCTTTACGTACTGTGTTACCGCCTGACTCCCAATTTTTTAAAATATTTTATTTATTTATTAATGAGGAAGATAGGAGGAGAGAGAAAGACCCAGACATCACTCTGGCACATGTGCTGCTGGGGATCAAACTCGGGACCTCATGCTTGAGAGTCCAAAGCTTTATCACTGTGCCACCTCCCAGACGACCCAATGTTTTGATTTCTATCTCTGTATCTTTCTGTCCATAGCCTTCTCATTCTCTCTCTCTCTCTCATTAAAATATTAAGTAATCTGGGAGGTGGTGCAGTGGATAGAGTGCTAGACTCTCAAGCACAACATCCTGAATTCAGTCTCTGGTAGCAAGTGTATTAGAGTGATATCTGGCTCTCTCTCCTCCTCCTACATATCTCATTCATAAATAAATAAAATAGTTTCCAGTATAAGTGAAAAAATGTTAAAAATACATAATTACACAGAGAATGGCTCAAGCTCACCTAGTGTTAGGGCTGGTGAGATGACAGCTTACCTGTGAGGGTGTCTGCTTTGCCATATGCCTGACCCAGAATTCCACATGGGCGCACTGAAGAAAGCTTTAGTGCTGTGGTGTCTGTCTGTCTCTCTGTGTGAAGAAGTTGGACCCGACTGGTGAAGTCCTAGTGATGACAACAGCAAACTACCAAGCAGAAATGGTCCTAAGATGGTATCAAACTGGCCTGTGAGTCTTATACCACAAATTCTCAGAGTACACCCTGGAGTTCCTCTGGGGGAGTGCCCTGGTCCCAGAAGCTCTCACTTCTTGGTGTGACAGGCATTTGAAGGATATTTAGGCTAAAGAAGAGACCATGATAATTACACCAATGGACTCTGTTGTGTGTCACCGGAACACAATAGCACAGCACTTTTTTGAGCCAAAGAGATCAATGAAATAAAAACAGTACTTTCTCACAGGGAACCACGTTTTTAGCTGGAAAGAATGAAAAGTCTCTCTGGGAAACCAGCACAACATTGGCCGACCAAGGAAAGTCTCTGTTTCAGGAAAACAATCAAAAGGATCAGACATTTCGTTTCTACCCGTTAATCATTTATAATTTTAAGTCTAAGCCGCTGACAAACAAGATCTACTACAGAGAGATAAGAAAGTTGAAGAACAGCAGAGGAACATTTGAAAGTTCAAAGTCTAGAGATTAGGCTGCATGCCTCAGGTGGCCAAGTTCAAGGTTTCCGGTTCCCTCCCAGTGTGGGCTGCAGCTTGGAGGGTGAGGGATATAGGGAGGTGGAGAGCTCGGGGCTCAGGTGTGGATGACACTGAGCTTTCATTCAACCATGGTCCCCCTGACACCTGACAGGAATGCTGATCTTGTGTAACTTGCCCTGTGGATTTTGTTATTGTTTTTCTTGCTTGTTACTTAAAATCTTTGATGTTTTAGTCTCTTTACTTCACAAATCCTGTCTTTACTCACCAAGTTTTTTATATATTTTTAAAAAAATCTTTATTTATTTATTATTGGATAGAGACAGATAAATTGAGAAGGGAGTGGGAGATAGAGAGGGAAAGAGAGAGACAACTGCAGACCTGCTTCACCATTTGTGAAGTTTTCCTTTCTTTCTTTCCCTCTTTCTTTCTTTCTTTCTTTCTTTCTTTCTTTCTTTCTTTCTTTTTTTCCTTCCTTCCTTCCTTCCTTCTTTCTTTCTTCCTTCCTTCTTTATTTCATTCATTCATTTTTTATTTACTAGAGAAAGATAGGAGGAGAGAAAGAACCAGCTATCACTCTGGTACATGTGCTGCCGGGGAATGAACTCAGGACCTCAGGCTTGAGAGTCCAGTGCTTTATCCACTGCGCCACCTCCTGGACCACCCACTCATGAAGCTCTCCCACTGCAGGTGGGGAACAAGGGCTTGAACCTGGGTCCTTGTGCATTGTAATGTGTGCATTTACCCAGGGGCACCACCGCCTGGCCTCTCTCTCGACAGGTTTCTATAGTCTTTCCTTCTCTGTTGAGCATATGTCAGACTCTAATTATGTACCTGTATCTAATTCTGAAAAGCCTTCATCCTGGTGGGACATGGCATGAGGTTAGAGTAGCTTGTGCAGTTATGGGAAGTCTCTTCTATTTCAAAAGCAAAATCCTAGGTTTCCATAGCTTTCTTGCCTCTTTCCAGAATTTTCTCTTTGCAAATGTCACTTCTCTTGGCTAGTGAAGGCCTGGGTAGGAATATAGCTTTCCTGTAACAAGAAGAGACAACTCCAAGAGTTTTTTCAAATTATAACACATGCTTGTAAACATCCCTTATCCAGGTAATAATCTCCTGCCAATGTCACTTTGCCATGAATTGTTTACTCGATTTCATACTAAACATATTCACTCTGTGGTAGATAGTACAAACAATCTTTACAGACATCCCAGCCATTCATAGAAACCTGTGAATGACCAAATGAGTTCTCTAACAGAAAACCATTTGAAACTCATTAAATGTTATTTGGTCCTCGATTAATGTAAATTGAGCTAAGAGCATAGGAATAAAGCTCATAGTGGGAAGGTGAAGTAGGGGTCTCTCTCTCTCTCTCTCTCTCTTTCTCTCTCTCCCTCTCTCTTTTCTCTGCCTTGCAAAGCCATCAAAGCCAAGAATGCAAGTTCCCATATGAAGTTCCCCAGTGGTCTAAGTGGCCAGGATTCTGCTTTTAAAATTCCCATCTTAATCTGTCTCTTATTAAAAATCACTTGTTTTATTTGGTGAGGCAATCTCTTCAATCTTGTCCCTCTTCTCTTTCTGACCTTTCATCCTGGAGACTAATTAGCTGGGCTCAGTGCTGCCACTTCCGCAACACCCCCCACCCCCCCACCCCCGCCAGGAGGCAGGTAGAAAGAGATTTCATATCCTACCCAGAACTCTTTCTCAATCTCTCCTTCCCTCCCTTCACTTCTCATCTGTTCTCTGCATGCCTGGCTATGTGTTCTCCAGTTAACCATCCCCAGTTCATTTATTTATTTATTTAAATTGCCACCAGGGTTACTGCATGCATGCAAATCTACCACTCCTGGTGACCATCCCCCCCTCCCTTTTCTCTTTTTTTTTTCTTAAATATATTTTGATTTTAAAAATTTTTTATGTTTATTTCCCCTTTTGTTGCCCTTGTTGTTTTTTAGTGTTGTTATAGTTATTATTATTGTTGTTATAGATGTTGTCATTGTTGGATAAGGACAGAGAGAAATAGAGAGAGGAGGGGAAGACAGAGAGGAGGAGAGAGAGATAGACACCTGCAGACCTGCTTCACCACCTGTGAAGTGACTCCCCTGCAGGTGGGGAGCCAGGGGCTCGAACCAGGATCCTTAAGCTGGTCCTTGCACTTTGCACCACGTGCGCTGAACCCACTGCCCTACCGCCCGACTCCCTTCTCTTGTTTTCTTTTCTTCTTTATTTTATAGCACAGATAGAAATTGAGAAGGGAGGGGAAGATAGAAAGGAAGAGAGACAGTGACACCTGCAGCACTGCTTCCCCACTCGTGAAGCTTCTCCCCCTGCAGATGGGGAGCCAGGGCTTGAACCCCAGTGCCTGGTAATGTGTGTGATCATCTGACTACACCACTGCCAAGCTCCCCAACCCCTTTATTCTCCCTTTCTAACAATTACAAAAAAAATAAATAAATAAGCTATCAATCTCTTAAGGTTCTGATTACTTTGATCGGGGAGAGGCTTGAAAAAGTCCAAAGGGGGCTCGGGCAGTAGCACAGCAGGTTAAGCGCAGGTGGTGCAAAGCACAAGGACTGGTGTAAGGATCACGGTTCAATCCCTCCGGCTCCCCATCTGCAGGGGAGTCGCTTCACAGGAGGTGAAGCAGGTCTGCAGGTGTCTCTCTTTTTCTCCCCCTCTCTGTCTTACCCTCCCTCTCCATTTCTCTCTGTCCTATCCAACAACGAACGACATCAACAATAATAATAACCACAACAAGGCTACAACAGCAAGGGCAACAAAAGGGGGGGAAATGGCCTCCAGGAGCGGTGGAGTCATGGTGCAGGCACTGAGCCCAGCAATAACCCTGGAGGCAAAAAAATAAAAGAAAGAAAGAGTCCAAAGAGAGAGGCCAAAAGCAGGGAGCTCACTGGGTAGGGTGTCTGCACTGCCAGGTTCAGACCTGGCACCAAGTGGAGGTGTTATGGAAACAGAGGAAGCTTTGATGCTGAGGTGTGTCTCCCTTTCTCTGTCTCTCTATGTGAATGGAGAAATTACTCATGCACAAAGCCTCAGTTCAATCAAAAGAGAAGGAGAGAAAGCAAGAGTGACAGTGAAAGATTTGAGGAGGGGGAGAACAAGGTCATATGGAATTCTACCTTTTAAGGGTTTTGGTCTCGGCACTGTGATGCTTTTGTTCTGTTGGGTCATCCCCTCTTATTTGTTTGCAGTGGAGGCTTTGCCTGAGTTTAGCACCTGTGTGAGTCTATAGCTCCCAGGAGATTCCCCCCCTTCAATCATAGATAGAAAGAAACAGAGAGAAACACACACACAAACACACAAAGAGAGAGAGGGAGAGAGAGAGAGAGAGGGAGGGAGAGAGATGGACCTCAGCACCACTCCACCAACTGTGAAGCTTCCTCTTGGGGTTGGAGTCTCAAGCCCAGTCCTGGTGGCAGGGAAGGTGTACACTCTCCTGGGTCAGCTACAGCCTGGCCCTGGTGTTTAAAAACAAACAAACAAACAAACATAACTATCAAAAAAACAGAAGCAAGCAAATTGTTTCTAAGACTTTTGAGAACTCTGGTGGTTCTCTGTGGGAGGTGGCAGGGTGGGGACACAGAATTCTGGTAGTGGGTGTGGTGTCTTATAACCCAGTATTCATCACAAATTTTAAAATTAAATTAAAAATTACATTATCATTTTGTTGATCCAAAACGCTGTTTTACAGTCATTTCTCATGTCATAAAATGATGATGGTATGTGGAAAACTGGGAAATGTTGTGCATGTACTAACTGTTGTATTTACTGTACACTATAAAACATTAGTCCCCTGATAAAGAAAAAAAAAGAAATGTGGATTATCAAAGAGACATTATGAACATTTTTCAGCTATGTATTAAATGTGAATCAGATCAACAAAAATAAAATAAAATAATGATGAAAGCATGGCTTCAAGGGACCAAGTAGAATCTAGCCTGTGGTTTCTTCTTAATTTGTTCTCAGGTGCCCTCTGTATGGAACCTCTAGTTTCTTTCTGATTTTATTATCTGAAATACTTCAAACCCAAATATCTTCTGCCTTCAGCAGGCGCGTGTGCGTCACACACACACACACACACACACACACTGTGTTTTAACAGAGGATTCTTGAATGGCTCTTTGACACTAAATATCAGGATTTGGTTATTTAATATTTACATCAATGACCTCCCAGAAACTTCTTCAAGGAAGTTCATCTACACCAATGACATCTGCTGTGCAACTCAGGCATCCAAGTTTGACATCCTCGAGGAAACACTCACGAAAGACATGTCTCTGATATCTGATTACTGTAAAAAATGGCGACTAATCCCTAGCACTGCAAAAACGGTATCATCTGTTTTCCATCTACACCATGCCTCGGCCTCGCGTGAGCTTAATGTGCAGCTTGGCGGTATGAGAATCCGGCATGAAGCCCAGCCAGTCTATCTTGGCGTTACTCTCGATCGCACTCTGTCATTTCACGAACATCTCATAAAAACTGCAGCAAAGGTGGGCGTGAGGAATCACATCATTGCAAGACTGGCCAGCTCCTCATGGGGCGCGAGCGCTTCCACACTACGATCATCATCTCTGGCATTATGCTATTCCACTGCAGAATACTGTGCCCCAGTATGGTTCCGTAGCCCCCATGTCCACTTGGTCGATTCCAAATTATACTCCTCCATGAGGATAATTTCTGGAACCATCCGTTCCACCCCGGTTCCATGGCTGCCAGTTCTTAGCAACATCGCCCCGCCAGATATTCCTTGGGATGCGGCATCATCTAAGTTCATTTCCCACATCCGCGCTCAACCGGACCTGCCAATATACGCGGATATCTTTGCCCACCCTGTCCAACGCTTGACGTCTCGTCATCCAATCTGGTCCCCTATGCCTACACTGAACTTCTCTGTTCCAGACTCTTGGAAACAGAGTTGGCAGTCAGCTGAGGTAAAGAACAAACACCTCATCACAGACCTCTGCAAGCGTCCACCCGGCTTTGACCTAGCACGTTATGATTGGGCCCTCCTCAATCGCTATCGAACAGGCCATGGCCGGTGCGCCGCTATGTTCCATCGCTGGGGAGCCAGAGACGACCCGAACTGCCCCTGTGGCTCCAGACAGACTATGACCCACATAGTCAACGACTGCCCCCTCTCCAGATTCAAAGGAGGTCTCGAAACTTTACATCAGGCTCAACCTGACGCTGTTGACTGGCTACGGAAGAAGGGCAAACGCTAGAAGAAGAAGCATTTGGTTGCAGGAAGAGGTAACAGTCTGAAGGGGAGAGAGAGTCTTGCTTCCCTGTTTACTGTCCTACCTGGCAGCGTGTCTGGAGATGAGAGATAAGGAAGCCACTGCTGTGGACAAGCTACTGGGAGGGGAGGTGCAAGCCGACCAGTTGTCAAGCAGAGCCTGGAGATCACAAGCTTCCTGGCTTGTACTTGCACATGCCAGAATACAAGCACAAATGGCACTGCTATATGTGCGTGATGTCCAGTGTCGCCGAGCTTCGCTTAAAACATGCATTTGGATGGCCCCTCAGTGATGGTTTGTTGGAAGGGGAGCTCAGTCCATGAATTCTCCACCCACCACTGTGTCCCAGGTGGAAAGGAAGCTTCTGCCTTCCCAGGCTTCCATGCTTCAAGTTTGCGTTTTCCCGGCCTGCAGCGGGGGCTGATTTCCTCCCCGTAGACGTCCACAGAAGGACCCTGACTCCCCCTAGTGGACAATTGCACTAGGCGGACATAAACAAGGTCCAAGAGCCAAGAGCAGGTGTCCTTAAACGCCCTCCTGAAATGATGGGAACTGTGTTTCTGCCGGAAACTCTCCCCACTGCCTACAAGTCTTTGTCCTGAACAGGCCATCTGTGGCGGCGGCTGCCACAAGACCAGACAGTGGAGGCGAGGGGGGTGGGTGGCTGGATGATTTTTTTTTTTCCCTTCAGGGCAGTATCCTAGTTTCTTCCACCTCCCCCACCCCATTCAATCATCTTCTTAACAGTTTCTCCCTCCTCTCTCCCCTCCTTCTCCCTCTCTCTCTGTTTCCAGTTAGCAATGTGCTGTGTTTAGATTCATTTTATGCTGTGTCACAGGCCAAAGGCACTGCTAAAATAAACACGGCCCAGAATAAAGTTCATATAACATATTGGAGAAAAAGTCATCAAGCTGTCTTCTTTTACTTTGTTGTCCATGTACCACTTTAGGAACACTGAGGAACACAGAGGAGTGACAAGGTTATTTAGGCCTAATGTGCAAAGTCTTTTTGGTCCTTTTGAGATTCTTCTTTATTTTTAATGGCCTTTTTTTTTTTTCTTTGCCATCAGTTATTGCTGAGGCTTAGTGCCAGCACTACAAATCCATCACTCGCTGTAGCAATTTTTTTCTTTCTATTTTATTTAACAGGACATACAGGATTTTTTAAAGGTATATATATATTTTTTTTTTAAATTTTAATATTTATTTATTTTCCCTTTTTGTTGCCCTTGTTGTTTTTCATTGTTGTCATAGTTATTATTGTTGTTGTTGATGTCATCATTGTTGGATAGGACAGAGAGAAATGGAGAGAGGAGGGGAAGACAGAGAGGGAGAGAGAATAAGATAGACACCTGCAGACCTGCTTCACCGCCTGTGAAGCGACTCCACTGCAGGTAGGGAGCGGGGCTCGAACTGGGATCCTTATGCCAGTCCTTGCACTTTGAGCCACGTGCACTTAACCCGCTGCACTACCGTCCGACTCCCAACATGCAGGTAATCTGAGGTGAGGGGAGACAGAGAGGGAGAGAGAAAGATAGACACCTGCAGACCTGCTTCACCACTTCTGAAGTGTCTCCCCTATAGGTGGGGAGCAGGGCTTGAACCCAGATCCTTGCACATGGTGATAAGTATGCTTAATCAGGTATGCCACCGCCTGACCCCCATGGTTTTTTTTTTAATTTTTTTATTTAAGAAAGGATTAATGAACAAAAACATAAGGTAGGAGGGATACAACTCCACACAATTCCCACCACCCAATCTCCATAACCCACCCCCTCCCATGATGGCTTTTTTTTTTAAAGAACATTCATTTATTTATTTTTATGAGAGTGGAAGAGAGAGTAATCACTTAACTCTGACTTATGATGGTGGCAGGAGTTGAACCCGGGACCTCTGGGAGCTCAGATGAACACTTTCTTTGCTTTTATACATTGAACTACCTCCCTGACTCCCTGGCTGTTTTTTCACAGCTTACCTCAACTAGCCAACTTGCACATCCAAGAATGAATTGAGAAGCTTTTTACATGTGAGTTGGGTGTGTGAATCTTCTGTTTATTTCCTTACACATTTGTTGATCAGGAAAGTCAGCTGTAGCCAGATGAGGCCACCCAAAGGGTATTGCCCAACTTACCCATCTACTGATGAACCTGCCTACCTCCTGCCTTTCTACTTCCTAATGAACTTGATCACTATCTCCCCCACCTTCTTCTCAATTTCTGGTTGTCTCTATCCGATAAATAAATAAATATAAAGAAAGAAAAGAAGAAAGTTGGTTTCTGTGACATGATCTCAGCCATCTTGGTTTCTGTCACATGATCTCAGCCATCTTGGTTTCTGTCTCTATGGCTACCTATTGTAACACTACCAACCTACTTCCTTCCTATTTACCTTCTACTTGCCTACCTAGCACCTGCCTCTCTTACTCCTCCCTTCTTCCTACCAACTTACCTACTTGCTCCCTCCCAACTTGGTTCCTACTACCAGCCTACCCATCTATCTTCCCCCTACTTCCTACTTACCTACACACCTAACTACTGCTTACTGACCTATCTGCTCTCTCCTTACCCAAAGCAAACAACTCACAACTCTGGGCCTCAGGTTTTGTATTTGCCAAATACAGAGGACTGAACTTAGGTGAGGTGCAAACAGCTCTTCTAGCTACAAGTTGGCATGAAAACACAGCATGTAGTCTCTTCTTGAAGAGTAATCTCAAGGAAAGTTCCTTTTCTCTACACCCAACACCATTGTTAGTGACCTAAGGCAAGTTCCACTGATAAACTAGGACACATTTCTCCTTCTTCTTCTTCTTCTTCTTCTTCCTCTTCTTCTTCTTCTTCTTCTTCTTCTTCTTGTTCTCCTCCTCCTTCTCCTTCTTCTTCTGTAGTTTATTTTTAGTTGTGACAGGGGTACAATTTCACATCACCCCCAAATATGTATGAGCACGCCTCAGCCACCACCACAGTGCCATCACATTCCCTCCACCATAGGCCTCTGGGTCCCCAACCCCCTGCTAGGCCTTTCTTGCCTTTTAATTCAGTCCCATTGCTGCTATGACTGGTATATCTGGGCTTCTCAACCTGTATTTGGAGGACAGTGTTCTAGGTTTTAAATTGCAGAGGCAGCAACTGAAGAGAGAGAGAGAGAAAAAAAATAAGTCCTCCTTTCATGGGAATCTCAGGAATGAGGCTGTGGAACTGGGATCCTTTGCCTTTTATTTAAACTGAGATCAGAGTTGATGCTACAGCTCTGACCTGTGCAAATACAATAAAAAATAAATAAAGCTCTTCAGCCCAGAAACAGTTTTCCCTCTTTTATTAGGTTGGGCTCTTCAGTCTGTATTTGAAGAGGAGTTTTTTTATCGGCTTGCAAACAAAGTGCTGGAGGGATGGAATTTATAGGATGTCCTTGAGCCCTTTGGGAGTTGAGGGTGGGGGACACTTCAGGAGGCTCAACTGCACATTAACCCTTCCCCATCCAGAAGGAGTCCATCCAGAGATCATCCAGGAGGCCTTGAGAAACTTACTTCCACAGTCTGCTGGCACTCACTCTGGACAGGCTGATGTTGACCCCCAGATGAATGGGGAGGGGGGAGGGAAGTTCAGGTTCAGGAAGCCTCCCCGTGGGTGAGGGGCTATTGACATTGACTAGAATAGTCAGACCTCACTCAGGGTCTGTGTTGTCACATGTCCTAGGAATCCACTGGAAAGAAAGCATGGCTTTCCTTTTAAATAAAGTAGCTGGGGTGGGGTTCTTCTTGGTTCCACAGAGGATGGGTGAATAATTAAAGAAGCCTGAGGCAGGAACAGGGCTACGGTGCACCTAGTAAAGTGCACATGTTACAATGTTCCAAGTTCCCAGTCTCCATCTCCAGGGGCAAAGCTTCATGAATGGTGAATCAGTGCTGCAGGTCTCTTTCTCCTTATCTCTCTAACTCTTTCACCCTCAATTTCTGTCTCTATCCAATAAATATATTAAAGAATAAGAAGAGGAGGAGGAAGAAGAAGAAACATGATGCAGATTGGTAAGAGAGGGGGAAATTAAAAAAAGAAATCTACCGATCATGCTTATACTTCCTGTATACATGGAGAGACCCAGAAATTTTCACTGACTCTCCACACGGTGCCAGACATGATCTTGACTAGGTGCCCAGTGCAAAGGACTTTGGGGAGAGAGGGACAAGCAGAGGCTGGGAAATTACCTGGTAGTGTGTGCACATTACTGTAGTGTGGGCATTTGGGTCGGGATTGTTCTTCATGTATTGAAAGGTCCACCACACATAATCCCAACAACAAATTGAGGAGAAAGTATGATTTTTTTCAGGGATTTTAAACTTGATTCAGGAAAACTGAGAATGCCTGCACGTTGGAGTACATGTGGGCCATAAGAGAGAAAGAGAAAGAAAGAGAGCCTGAGAGCCCTTTACTCACATGTTGGCAGGCACACCAAAGCAGAGAAAGAGCAGGCACACCCATAGGACGAGTTTATATACACATCCAAGCCCCACATCACTTCTTTTCTAAGTCACGCCCACACCTGTTCCCTCCCATTTCCTATCTAACAATTTCCTTTTGCCAGGCACATAGGTGTACCTGGGGAACATGTGTTCTGGAGTGGTGCGGCAGGGTTTGCATTCCCCCAGGTACTTCCTGTCATTTCTGATCTCAATATTACCCTGCAAGGGGCTCTGGGTTCAATCCCCAGCGCTGCATGAGAGCATCATGAAAGGCACCAGGGGAAGTGCCATGGATAGTGGAGCAGTGCTGTGGTGTCTTTCCCCACTCTGCCTCTCCTTATGTCCTCTGTTTCCTTCTCTCTCCCGCATAATGAGTGAAAACAGTTAGCTGGAGGAAGCCCATAGCAGTGATATCATGTATACTAAAGACTCTAGTATCACATTAAAAATGAAGAAGAAAGAAAGAAAGGGAGATAGCATAATTGTTTGCAAAAGATTATTATAACTGAGGCTCTGAGGTCACTGGTTCCATTCTTCACAGTAGCATTAACCAGAGCTGAACAGTGCTCTGATCTCCTCCTGCCCCACCTCACTCTTTCTCTCTCTACATCTTTTTTCTCTCATTAAAAAAATAAAAGAAAGAAGAAAGAATCAGTCAGAAAGGAAAAGTACTCAAAGGTCTTCATTTTGACTTTTAGGAACTTAACCTTTTGCTAAAGACATTTGGGAGGGTGGAAGTCAGGCTTTGGCATGCTTCAGTGTGTCCAGTATAAACTAAGTCAGTAGCTGTAGGTTCCATCATCAAATCTACTTGCTGAGCAGGAGTGCCATCACCTCGCCAGGGTGAAGGATAGGTGGTATGCCTGCAGAAAGCTCGACTCTAGGTGCAGGCAACCCTATCATTCTGCCTTTAGGCCCTTCTTCTGCTGTTTACAACTTCGTCATTTGACATCTTGCAAGTCAGGGTGGAGGAGAAAGGAAATCTTATTAGATCACTTAGTTACCTTTTTTGTTGTTGTTTTGTTTTTTCTTTGTTTTTTAATTTTCAAATATAATAATGAATGACAAGTTTGTTGGATAAGAGGGGTGCAATTCCACACAATTCCCACCATTCTGTATCCCATCCCCTCCATTAGAAACGTTCCTATTCTTTATCCTTCTGGGAGTATGGACCCAGGATCATTATGGGGTGCAGAAGGTGGAAGGTCTGGCTTCTGTAATTGCTTCTCCTCTGGATATCGGTGTTGGCCTGTCGATCCATACTCCCAGCCTGTTTCTATCTTTCCCTACTGGGGCAGGACTCTGGAGAGGTAGGGTTCTAGGACACATCAGTGAGGTCATCTACCCACAGAAATCACGTTGGCATCATGGTCACATCAGCATCTTGATGGCTGAAAAGCATTAAGATACAAAGCAGAAAGATTATTTAATACTCAGGAACCTAAAGGTAAGAATATAACAGATGAGATTTGGGGTCTCCATTTTAGAAAAATCTAGGAAGTCTATTTTAGGTATATTCCAAGAGGCCCATGACTTTATTAATTCTTGCTTGAGCCCAGCAGCTAACATGCAAGTGGGCCAAAGTATCTTGTGGGGAGATGGTGTCAGAGTTGGGAATGAGACTAGAAAGCTGCATCAGGGCAGAGAGTAGCTCCCCCAACTGGGAAAAGTATATAAATACTATTAAATGTAAACCCCACCGATCTGATCTGGGGCACATAATCAGCAAAGGATCCTAGTTCAAAAAGGAAGGAGATGTCTGAATCCCTAGTTAGGACAGGGCAGTACTGTAGGCTGCCAAATCCCTTCACGGGATGCTAAAAGATCACACTTCAGAAAAAAAAGGTTTTGTGCTCAGATGAATGGAGCTAGCATTACTCAAAGGGAACAAAGTAATCCCTGTTTTCACTGGGACCTCAACTGACCCCTGAGGCTGTATCATCCCATGACTACTGGTGCTGGAAGGAATGAAAGCATCCTTGTGGCCCCTGGCACTGGGGCTTGCTTAGAGCAGAGTGACTGGGCAGCTCTAGGGAGTTTGTGTCCTGATCAAAAGGCTGGGCTCTAGTGCTTGAGAACAACTGCATTGAGGGCTGCAGATGCCCCACTGGGTATAATCCCCCCCCCCCAAGTCTTCCAGTCTGCCTGGTTTCTGTTCTGCTGCTGGAAGGGTCTGTCCTGAAGAGCCCCGCCCCCCATGGCTTCCTCCAGTTGAAGTCCTCTCCAGTGGGCAAGGAAGCCACACCTGCCCAGAGCCTGCAAGCCTTTTCCTTTCTGGACCGGAAGTGAAGTGGGTCCCCAAATATGTCTCCACACAGCAGCATCATGTGCCCTGAGGCTGCCCACAAATGCAACTCAGAGCCCCTTCTCTCCCTCTCTCTTCATCTGTCTCTCTCTCTCTCCCATCTCTCTCCTCTCTCATTGTCTTATAATAAATAAATAAATTATTAGGTAAAGTTTTTTTTGGGGGAAATAACATAATTAAAAAACAGATAAATGTGAGAAAAGATTTGTTGTGGTCTGGGAAGTGCTGTAGTGGATAAAGCATTGGACCCTCAAGCATGAGGTCCTGAGTTCAGTCCCCAGCAGCACAAGTGCCAGAGTGATGTCTGGTTTCTCTCTCTCCTCCTATCTTTCTCTTAAATAAATAAAATATTTTTTTAAAAAGATTGATCTACTTATTTATTTATTTATGGCAAGATCAGTGTGTCCACTTTAACATATGCAGTACCTGGGACTGAACTTGGGACCTAGCACTTGTAAGTTCTGGGCTCTACCTTTTCCACCACCTCCCTGGACAATTTTTATTTGTACTTATTTTTATTATTTTTTTAAAATTATTTTTATATTTATTTACTTGGCCTCCTGAGTTATCGCTGGGGCTCAGTGCCTGCACTATGAATCCACTGCTCCTGGAGGCTAATTTTGCCCTTTTTTTGCCTTTGTTGTTTATTGCTGTTGTTGCCATTGTTGTTGGATAGAACAGTGAGAAATCGAGAGAGGAGGGAAAGACAGAGGGGGGAGAGAAAAACACCTACAGACCTGCTTCACCACCTGTGAATTGAACCCCCCCTCCCTGCAGGTGGGGAGGTGGGGAGCTGGGGCCTTGAACCGGGATCCTTAAACCAGTCCTTGTGCCTTACACCATGTACTCTTAACCCACTGCTCTACCGCATGACCCCTTATTTATTTGTTTGTTTTTGGTGCAGTGCTGGCCTCAAACCCAGAGCCTCACATATGCAAGTGGTGTGCTCCACTACTGAGCTATCTCCTGGGCTCCATCTAACAAAAAGTCTAACTTCTCCTTCCAGGGAACCTGAAAAACTTCTCCCAACCGACCCCTCACCAAAATCTTCTCTCTTCTAGAGTGTTGGTTATGGCTTGAACTTCTTGAGAGAGACTAGGAGCTGCTCTTGTTAGTTTGTTTTGTTTTGTTTTCGTTAGCTAAGACAGAGAAAAATCGGGAGGGGAGAGGGAGATACAAACAAAGAGAGACACCTCAGACCTGCTTCACGGTGTTTGAAGTGTGTCTCCTGCAGGCAGAATGGGAGCTTAAATCCAGGTCTTTGCACATACTAGCATGGGTACTCAGCCCGGTGCACCACCGCCAGTTCCCCAGAAAGTACATATATATATTTAATTGACACCTGCAGACCAACTGTGAAGCGACTCCCCTGCAGGTGGGGAGCTGGGGGCTCAAACTGGGATCCTTACGCCGGTCCTTGCACTTTGTGCCACGTGCGCTTAACCAGCGGCGCTACTGCCCAACAGGATGTATATATCTTGTGACCTGTCCCTTTCACTCTGAATTGGGAGTGTGGACTGTAGTCCCTTTTCTCTGAGTGCCACCTCCACTTACAAAACTGAGCCTTTGGGAGGAGGGAATGAGAGCTTCTCAGATTGCCTCTCCTAGCCTGGAGCCACTGCCCTCAAACTGGGCCATGAGCAGAATTACAGGGAGCTAATAAAGCCTACCTTCCACCGCTGGGGGCGCAAGGGAGCCCTCTCCTCTCCACCTCTCAAGTCCACAGAGCAAGTGACCTCAGAAGGAGTTGAGGCAGGAGAAATGCAGATTTCCTGTTTCTCCTGAGAAGAGAATGCAGAGTTTGGGATTTGAGGCAGAGGAAGTCTCACCCCCCCACTCCCGGTCTAGAGTGAAGTCTGCCTCACTGAATGGGAGTGGGGGTGGGGGTGCAAGCAGGGACAGGGTTTTCACAGAATTTCCTCCTAGATAACTCTTCACTTGCTGTATGCCCTTAGAAGCATTCTCATTAACTTCAAATAACTGTGTTTTTTTTCATGCTTGATGTCTCAGAGGACCCAGATTCAATCTGCAGAACTATGCCAGAGCTGAGCAGTGCTCTGACCTCTCTCTTTCAAGAAGATAGATACATTAAAATTTTTTTTTCTCACAAATAAAACCGAGAAGCTCATTTTCAGAGCTTCTGGTGCTGTTATGCATAAATAGGTCTTCAGGGGGCCAGGTGGTGGTGCACTTGGTTAAGCACCCATAGTACTTCTTCTTCTAGCGTTTGCCCTTCTTCCATAGCCAGTCAACAGTTCAGGTTGAAAGCTGTCAGGAGCTGCTTGTTGCTGGCTTTGAAAGTGACTGGGATCCATGTGGATTCAGTCGGCTAGGAAGGATCGTTTCCCCGATGTATGGGTACTCACGGGATGCACCACGAGAAGGTCGATCCAATGCATCCCACCCATAGTACTAAACGCAAGGAGCAGCACAAGGATCCAGGTTCAAGCCCTGCTCCCCACATGCAGGGGGACACTTCACAATTGGTGAAGCAGGTCTGCAGGTATCATATTTATCTCCCTCTCTTGATCTTCCTCTCCTCCCTTAATCTCTCTCTATCCTGTTAAATAAATGGAAAAAATGGCGATCAGGAACAGTGGATTTGCAGTGCAGGCACCGAGCCCCAGTGAAAACCCTAGAGGAAAAAATAAGTAAAATAAATAAATAAAACAGAAGTGGATCTTCATTTCTTAAGTTATTTGGCCATCCTTTGGGCACCTACTTCATGCTGGGGAATATGGTACAGGCAAAAAGGGACCTCCTGGTCTTGTAGTTTGGGGTCTAAGCAGGTACGTGGCACATGAAGGGACTAAGTATTTGACAAGTAAATAAATGTCAAATCCATAGTGTATTTGTACCATATATTTAGATATAAATGTGTTTTTGTTTCATTTATTCTTTTTACAAGAGGTCTGGGAAATTCCTCAAATGTCCTGCCAGCTGAGTTTCTGGGCATGAGCAGGTGCTTAATGTTGAGGGGCTGTCCTTTGCCAAATGCATTCTTATTGGTCAATTGGCGATACAGCATCAGGCAGATGTTATCTGCCTACAAGAAACACATATAGCAGTCGATGAAGCTGCTCAATTCACCATCAGTGGATTCGATTTAATATGCTATAATCTCCATCCTAAACACGGCCGAGCCATCTACGCCAAATCGTGTCTTGCGGACGTTTACCATACAGCCTCTTCGACCTTCTACGACTCCATTACTATTGGAACTATTCAGCTCGTCAACGTATATAAGCCTCCCAGTGCCTCATGGGATAATGAGGTCCTGCCTAGCCCGAATCACCCAGCCGTTTACGTTGAAGACTTTAATAGTCATCACCAATACTGGGGATATTCCTCCACTCGTGCTGATGGCTCTATCTTAGCCGACTGGGCTTCAGCGAATGACCTCTCCCTATTATACGATCCCAAACAGCCAGGCTCTTTTCACAGTGCTAGATGGAATAAAGACTCGTCACCCGACCTGTGCTGGATTAGCACAGTCAACGGCCAAGCCTTTCCCGCTACGAGACAAGTTCTCAAGATCTTCCCGCACAGTCATCACCGCCCAGCTATCATCCACATTGGTCTCCAGCTCCCACTGATTCTGTGCTCGGAGAAACTAAGATGGAACTTTCGGAAAGCAAACTGGCGTCTGTTCAGTGATCTTACCAACAAATCTATTCCTGCAATTCCAATTAACTCTATCCCCTCTGAAGATTCCTACAGGCGCTTCCGCCAAGCCATCTTCAAAGCAGCTTCCCAAGCTATTCCTCGTGGGAGACGTGCTAACTATACGCCTGGTCTTGATGCTGAATGCGAGCAACTACTAAAGCAGTATGATGAGTCAGGCGACCCAGATGTGGCTGACCATCTCATTGCCTCCCTGGATGCAGCACACCAAGCCTGCTGGCAACAACTCACGGAAAGTCTGAACTTCACCCACTCAAGTAGGAAGGCCTGGAAGCTTCTTCACAGACTGGGTGCCGGTAGCCACCCCCCTCCCGTCTCCCATCCTCCCGTATCTCCAAACTCAGTGGCCAGTCACCTAACTCAAGTTGGACGTGCTAAGATCGACCCAGTCTGGAAAAGAGAAATTTCCCATGAGTGGTCATCCCACTTCCGGTTATCTTGTCCATCTCCAAAACTCTCTCCCTTTACACTGTCTGAACTGGAAGACGCTTTGAAGAGGGTTAAACCGGGAACAGCTGCTGGCTATGATAACATCACCCCAGAACTCATTCTTAACCTGGGTCCCACGGCAAAGAAGTGGCTTGCTTCATTCCTGTCCCACATCTTGGAATCTGAGTCTATGCCCAAAGTTTGGCGTCGTGCGAAGATTATAGCGGTTTTGAAACCAAAGAAAGACCCAACACTGGCTGCCAGCTATAGACCAATTTCTCTCCTCTCCGTGTGTTACAAACTCCTTGAGAGGCTGCTTCTGTCACATATTTCTCATCTTACAGAGAAATTCCTATCACCCGCCCAGGCTGGTTTCCGCCCAGGAAGATCTACCTGCGAACAAGCCCAGGCCCTCTCAACTTACATTGAAAATGGATTCCAGAAGAATTTAAAGACGGGTGCTGTCTTTGTTGATCTCACAGCAGCCTATGACACGGTCTGGCACCGTGGTCTCCTAGTCAAGATCTCAAGATGCCTGCCTCCATGGGTGGCCAACACTATATCGTTTCTTCTCCAAAACAGAAGATTCCGGGTGCATCTGGGTGACAAGTCTAGCAGATGGAGACTTGTCTCAGGTGCCCTCCCCCAGGGCTCTGTTCTGGCTCCTACGCTATTTAATATTTACATCAATGACCTCCCAGAAACTTCTTCAAGGAAGTTCATCTACGCCGATGACATCTGCTGTGCAACTCAGGCATCCAAGTTCGACATCCTCGAGGAAATACTCATGAAAGACATGTCTCTGATATCTGATTACTGTAAAAAATGGCGACTAATCCCTAGCACTGTAAAAACAGTATCATCTGTTTTCCATCTACACCATGCCTCGACCTTGCGTGAGCTTAATGTGCAGCTTGGTGGTACAAGAATCCGGCATGAAGCCCAGCCAGTCTATCTTGGCGTTACTCTCGATCACACTCTGTCATTTCACGAACATCTCATAAAAACTACAGCAAAGGTGGGCGCGAGGAATCACATCATTGCCAGACTGGCCAGCTCCTCATGGGGCGCGAGTGCTTCCACACTACGATCATCATCTCTGGCATTATGCTATTCCACTGCAGAATACTGTACCCCAGTATGGTTCTGTAGCCCCCATGTCCACTTGGTCGATTCCAAATTATATTCCTCCATGAGGATAATTTCTGGAACCATCCGTTCCACCCCGGTTCCATGGCTGCCAGTTCTTAACAACATCGCCCCGCCAGATATTCGTCGGGATGTGGCATCATCTAAGTTCATTTCCCACGTCTACGCTCGACCGGACCTGCCAATATACGTGGATATCTTCGCCCACCCTGTCCAACGCTTGACGTCTCATCACCCAATCTGGTCCCCTATGCCTACACTGAACTTCTCTATTCCAGTCTCTTGGAAACAGAGTTGGCAGTCAGCTGAGGTAAAGAACAAACACCTCATCACAGACCTCTGCAAGCGTCCACCCGGCTTTGACCTAGCACGTTATGATTGGGCCCTCCTCAATCGCTATCGAACAGGCCATGGCCAGTGCGCCGCTATGTTCCATCACTGGGGAGCCAGAGACTGCCCCTGCGGCTCCAGACAGACTATGACCCACATAGTCAACGACTGCCACCTCTCCAGATTCAAAGGAGGTCTCGAAACTTTACATCAGGCTCAACCTGATGCTGTTGACTGGCTACGGAAGAAGGGCAAACGCTAGAAGAAGAAGAAGCAGGTGCTGGGACTGCTATGAGGACAAAGTCACGGCTCACAGCAGCACCCTGGCCCCTGCTCAGCCCTGGTCCTGCCCCGACATCACTCCCTGCTGCTGCTGTCCTGGTCTCTGCAGCAATCACCACAAAGGGTTAACAGTGTGCCCTTCCCAGGGCATGATGGTCCCAGGTCTGGCATCTTGAGGGCATGATTATGGCCATCAGAAACCCCCCACTTGGGGGTTATGCAATCTCACAAGATAGGTCTGCCCTCATTTTTTTTTTGAACTTCTGAATCATATTTTCTTCCAGCTCACAATCTTCTTTCCAATTGAAATCAGGCCCCTGGAGGACAACTCTGTGTGCTCTGGCCTAGCAGAGGGGAACATGACCTGAATCTGATAAACTGAGTGGTGTTTGGAGAAAGCTTTGGTGCTATGGTATTTTGTGACTCTGTCTTTTTCTACATGGGAAACACAGCTCAAAGTGGTGAAACCCCAGTAACAACCAAAAAAAGTACTACTAATAAGTAAAACCATATGAGATCAGTCTGGCTTCATCGAACTTATCTCACTAGACAGAGTAACCTCAAGCATTGGTGGAATTTTCTATTAAGTTCTGGTTATAACTTTGGATTCTGATTTATTTGTTGGGAATAGACAAACTAGGTCCAAGGGAGCCAATTTTATGGCAGTTAATTGAAACCACACTTTCGGTGGGCATCATTATGGTGCTGCTATACACCGGAAACCTTATAGTGCATCACACTAGTGCTGTTTTAACATTTATTTAGTCTAAAAATAGGGGGTTGTGCTTGATTCTCATACCTTACAGGCAATTAGAATGTTCAAATAATATTCAGGTGACAGAAATACCACACCAAGAACTCACAGACCCTTTTGGAAGTAACCTAGGATGGTTGAGACTCATTATAGGTTTTGTTCTAGGAGGAAATTTGAGGAGCTACGGTCCAGGGAGAATCTGAAAACCTTAACTGAAAACCTTAACTGTTTCCCCACTCTTTTGTTTATTCCTCCAAATCCTGTTCCTGACTTTCCAGCCCTCCCTTCATCTCTCTCTCTCTCTTTCTCTTTTTAATTCTTTTATTATCTTTATTTATTGAATAGAGACAGCCAGAAATTGAGAGGGAAGGGGGAGACAGAGAGGAAGATTTACAGAGAGACACCTGCAGACCTGCTTCACTACTTGCAAAGCTTTCCCTCTGCAGGTGGGGAGCAGGGGCTCAAACCTGGGTCCTTGCACATTGTAACATGTGCACTCAACCAACTGCACCACCACCAGACCTCCACCCCTCCTCTCTTTTCAGGACAGGGAAGTTCAAGTTCATTTAGTAATTTCTTTCTTGGGGCCAGAAACAAAGCTGTTGTGTGTGACCAAGGTTTGAACCCCAGTGACACAAGGAAGATGTCATGGCAACAGAGGATGCTCTAATGCAATGGTCTTCTTGTCTCTATCTGAATGAAAAGTGATCTGGAGTGGTGGAATCATGCACTAGCAAGTCCCCAATACCCACACCACCCCCAAAGAACAAGTAAAAATAGAATGTCTTCCTGACTTGTTACTTCAGATGACTACATGACTCTTCCCGTCTGCAAAAGCTGGTGTCACACAGTTTGTGGTGTTGGACAGAAGACCCACGTTGGGCTTCAAAGATCCAGAGTGTGACTTATTCCTGACTCTGACTGGTCCCTGTGGGAAATGCTGGCACTGAACCTGGGTGGGCAGATAAGTAAAGCGTCCAGCCCTGAGTAAAGTTTGCTGCCTCTGCTCCTACCCTGGCATTCCACAGCTGGGCTGATGGGCTGAGCGGGAGGGCTGCGTTTATCAGGGAGAGGCCCAGACCATCTTAGTGTGTCCAGGAAGGCTTTTGAAATTCCACTGGTGCCTTTAAAACTCTACAGTGAGAATATAGCAGGTGAGGTTTGTGGTCTCCATTTTGGAAAAAGCTAGTAGGTCTATTTTAGGTATATTCCAAGGTGTCCATGACTTAACTAGTTTTTGCCTGAGCCTGATCTGCTATATTCTTGCCTTTAGGTTCCTGATTACTAAGTAACTTTTTCTGCTTTATATCTTAATGCTTTTTTTAAAAAAATCTTTATTTATAGATAGAAAGAGCCAGAAATGGAGAGGGAAGTGGGTGACAGAGGGGAAGAGAGACCGAGAGACACCTGCAGCCCTGCTTCACCACTTGTGAAGCTTTCCACTTGTAGGTGGAGACCGGGGGCTCGAACCTGGGTCCTTGCACACTGTAGCATGTGCACTCAACCAGGTGTGCCACCACTCAGCCCCTATCTTAATGCTTTTTAGCCACCAAGTTGCAGATGCTACCATGACACCAACCTGACTTCCCTGGGCAGACAGCCTCACCAGTGTACCCTGACACCTCACCTCAACAGAGCCCTGCCCCACTCAGGAAAGACAGAGATAGGCTGGGAGTACGGATCCACCTGCCAATGCCCATGTTCAGAGGAGAAGCAATTACAGAAGCCAGACTCTCCATCTTCTGCACCCCATAATGATCCTGGGTTCCTGCTCCCAGTGGGATAAAGAATAGGAAAGCTTCCAACGGAGGGGATGGGATACAGAACTCTGGTGGTGGGAATTATGTGGAATTATACCCCTCTTATCCTATGGTCTTGTTGATAATTATTGACTCAACAATAAAATAAATCTGCAATGAGTTCAGGGATGGGGGACAAGCAGGTACAGGACTGATGAAGGGATGGGAGATGTGTAGCTTGAAAAAACAAACGCCCCCTGGAAACATGGTTTTTAACTCTAGCGTTAGTCTTAGAAGCTTGCCGATGAGAATACAACTGCAGTAAATTCTGTGAATGTCTCTATTTCTGCTCTGAACTGAAGTGCAACTTGATCCAGTGACAAGGAAGTCATTCCAGTGCCCCCTGCCAAGTGCTAAGTGAGCTGCCCAGGAGAATAACATCCTCTAGAATGTACCCTTCCTGGAACTTGAGGGAGAAAACCAAACTCAGGGCCTCCGGACTGACTGTGGAGTGGACCTTCTCCAGAATGACCACAGTGATTTCATGTTTATCTAACTTGTTTTTGCCTCCAGGGTTATTGCTGGGACTCGGTGCCTCCACTACGAATCCACTGCTCCTGGAGGCCATTTTTCCCCATTTTTGTTGCCCTTGTTGTTGTCATTATTGTTATTGTTGCCATTGATGTCATTGTTGTTGGATAGAACAAAGAGAAATGGAGGAAGGAAGACAGAGAGGGGGAGAGAAAGATAGATACCTGCATACCTGCTTCACTGCTCATGAAGAAACCCCCCTACAGGTGGGGAGCAAGGGGCTCCAACTGGGATCCTTACCGCAGGTCCTTGCACTTTGCGCAATGTGCACTTAACCTGCTGCACTACCACCTGACCCCCTAACTTTTTTTTAAACAAAGAAAAGGTTCTGCAAATGTGTCACTTAATGCAAGTTTACTTTTAGCCATTTCTGAGGATCTATGTGTAAATAGGGAAAGCTGTCTTATCATTTATCTATTCATTGACTTAACTCATCCAGCAAGGACTCCTGCAACAAGCACGTGTAGCCACTAGAGGAAGGGAGATAGAGACAGCCTCCAGCCTCAGAAAACCCACAGTCTAAGAGAGTTAATACGTGCATATGCACACCATTATAGTTTAGGATATACAGAAACCAGATGGGCTTGTGAGGTAGAGAGGGGGATTAAGAGAGAAAGGACCTCACTTTAGCTGGGTGGAAGAACATTTCCAAGAAGGCTTCCTAGAGGAAGTGGCATTTCAATGGAATTTTTTCCCCACCAGAGTTATCTCTGGGGCTCTACTACATCTGCTGGTTTCTCCTCTCCTGCAGACTTTTCCTTTTTATTTTTTTCTTTTATTTCCTTTTTTGTTGGAGGGAGAGAGAGACAGAGAAAGAGAAACATCATGCCCCTTTTCCACGGCTCCTGAAATTTCTTCTTTGCAGGTGCTCCCATATGGTGTCAGAGGACTCAAACCTGGGTCCTTGTGCATGGTAAAAATGTGTGCGTTTCACTGGGTGAACCACCTTCCAACCCACCTCCCTTGAATCTTAAAAAGAGAATGGAGTGAGCCACATTGGTAGTGCGTCAGACTTGCATGTCTAAAGTCTCAGAGGCCCCCAGTTCATGTCCCCCTGTATACCAGAACTGGGCAGTGCTCTGGCCTATCTATCATCTATCTTTAAAAGAGATTTCGGTTCAAAAAGCTAAGGGCTGAGCAGTGGCACATGAAGTTAAGCATGCACATTATAATGCACAAGGACCAGGGTTCAAGCCCCCGGGGTCCCCACCTGCAGGGGGGAAGCTTCAGGAGTGGTGAAGCAGTGCTACAAGCCTCTCTCTCTCTCTGTACCTCTTTACCCCTTCTTCTCTCTTCCCCTCCCCTCCCAATTTCTGCCTGACTGCACCCAAAATAAATAAAAATGAAATTAAAATTTAGAAAACTATAAATAAGTTTACAAATTGAAAATAATAAAATCTGAGAAGGCAAGCAGGAATCAGCCAGAGAAGAAGAAAGTTTGGTGCTCAGACAGATGACACTACAAGAACTAGGATTATCACATCATTAGGTGCAAGACCCCGAGGGACCTTGGGGAGTCTGGGCTGCTCTCCTGGAGAGCCTTTTTGTGGGCTGTTGAGAGTCCGGGACCTTCCTCCCTAGGCAAAGAGAAGTTATTGGAGCTTCTTCGCTGAGGGGCCTGGGTGGGTGGATGGCCTGGGGCAGAATGGACTGGGCGACTGAGGACAACATTGACAACAGGGAAACCGGAAGGCTATAGATTTCATGGATGCAGAGGAAGGGTCATTTTGAGAAAGGGTTGTCATGTGTAAGAACTGGAGATTGATGGGGTATGGGACAACCAGTCGGAGAGTGACTGGTGGTGAGGGACCCACTGCAGCCTCACCGGAAGAGGAAACGCCAGTAGCATGCGCACTGCGATAAGCTGCCCTCGCCCTTCTAACTACCTCCAAAATGTGACCGCAAATCAAATGCCTAGAAATGGATCCCTCGTATCTCTACGTCGTAAAGATTTCCTCCCTAAGAATCCCATAATAACATGCTTAAGGGAATAAGAAGCAAAAATCTCTTAACAACCTTGTAACACATTAGCTGAAACAAACATAATCGAATGATTGAAACAAGAGTCTTGTTCTGATATGACTGTATCAGAGTCAAGTTTAGGAAGGTTTTTCTTCCTCTGGGGATTTAGTGTATCTGAACCTTTGCAAAGAATTTTTTTTGGGGGGGGGGTAGTAAAGAGGGAAAAGCAAAGTATGCTGCCCATAGTCACTTGACTTAAGTGATCAGAACACCGCCAAGTAAAAATAGCAACTTAATTAATAGCAGGTAGCTGGAATGCTGCTAGCTTCAGAGTAAAGTCCACCTCTAACAGCACAGAGGCCCAAATTGCTGAGGGTATGGCTAGCTGAACTAACTACTCCCCAAGTCCTTCTTGAACACCTTCTTTTTTTTTTTTTTTATTTAAGAAAGGCTTAATTAACAAAACCATAGGGTAGGAGGGGTACAATTCCACACAATTCCCACCACCCAATCTCCATTTCCCACCCCCTCCCCTGATAGTTTTCCCATTCTCTATCTCTCTGGGAGCATGGACCCAGGGTCATTGTGGGTTGCAGAAGGTAGAAGGTCTGGCTTCTGTAATTGCTTCCCCGCTGAACATGGGCGTTGACTGGTTGGTCCATACTCCCAGTTTGCCTCTCTCTTTCCCTAGTAGGGTGGGTCTCTGGGGAAGTGGAGCTCTAGGACACACTGGTGGGCTCTTCAGTCTAGGGAAGCCTGGCCGGCATCCTGATGACATCTGGAACCTGGTGACTGAAAAGAGAGTTAACATACGAAGCCAAACAAATTGTTGAGCAATTCTTGAACACCTTCTAAGTGCTTTAGTCTCCCTTCTCCTGAGCTCCCATTCCATTTAGAGAAGGGAGAACACAGAAAGGTAGGAGGATAAAGGGGAAGAGGGTAACAGGGGGAAGGGGGGAGAGGGGGAAGGAGAGAGTTGAAGTGGGGGGAAAGGAGGGGGAGGGGAAGGGTGGAAAAATGGAAGAGGGAGGGGAGGGGGAAGGGAAGGGAGGAAAAGTGGAAGGGAAGGTGAGAGGGAGAGAAGAAAGGGGAAGGGAAGGGGAGGGAGGGGAAGGAAGAGGATGGGAGTTGAGATAGTGAGGAGAGAAGTTCAGTAAGTGAGAAATGCTATAAAGGACTGATCAGTTGGAGAGGAGATCTGGAATGGGCTTTCTGTTCACATTTTGTGAGTTTAATGCCCTGAACTTGCCCAGTGACCATATGGACGCATTTGGGATATTATAATTATGATTTTCTTTTTCGATAGAGACAGAGGGGCAGAATAAGTCTGGGAGAGACCACAGTACCAAGGCTTCCTCTAGTGCAGTGGTGGCTGGGCTCAACCTGAGTCTCACTGGTGTCAAAGTGCCATCTATCTGAGTGAGCTATTTCTGCCCAGGGCACATCTGGTATCTTGGACGATTCCTATGTTGACAACTCCTTGGGGCACACAACCATTTTTAGTAATAACTGTAAGTGTTCAAGAAGCTTGTCCTGAAAAGAAACAGAGAAAGTACTCTCCTCTAGCACCTTGTTGATCTATTCTGACCAGTTAAACAAGCAAAACAAAACAAAACACCAGTGCAGTACAAACAAAGGGTCAGGGAAAAAAAAAAAAAAAAGACAGAACTAATTCAACTGCTCACTAGCTTTTCTATCTGCCTACTAAGCCAGTAGGTTTAATCCTTTAATTACAAGCTGAAGTGAGCGCCTTTCAGGTAAATAACTGGTAATTACAAAGTGACTATCTCTCTCTGTCTCTTGCACAGTGGATGGATGGCTCCCCTCTTTTTGAATCCACTATCTTTCTGCCAGTCATTCTCACTTTAATTGGAGGTGCTCAGTGTCTGCCCTGGGAGGCTGGTCACCATTCATTCTTTTATTATTATTATTTGAAAATAGGTTACAGGATTGTTGCATTACACGGTGTAACTCCACAGCGCAGTCACCACCAAAGTTCTTTGTTCCCACTCTCCCATCACTCGTTTTTCCATTCATTTGTTCAAGTAGTTTGATCACCCCAATGGGCACAGCCTCTGAGCACTGCAGGCCATGTCCTCAGGAAACACAGTCTTGGGAGAGAGAGACAGACAGACAGACAGACTAAGGAAGTTGGCCAGCTCTTCCCAGAGGGAGTAACTACAGCAGGCGGGATGGAGGGGGGGTTGTCCACAGAGGAGACAGGTGGTTGCTGCTCAGAGGGCATCCTGGGAGCCCCCTTGTGTGCAGCCAAGATGCTGACCTGCCCGCAGAGATGGTCCTGAAGAGACTGTGGGAGGACAGCACTCATCCAGTGGGGAGGAGAGATGGGGAACTGGTACAACACTAGCGGGAAGACAGGACCACCTTCTACCTTTGCAAACACCTTAGTGTGGTGTCTACTCTGCTCAGGGGAGGGGAGGTAGTGGTGGTATGTATGCGCTAAGAAATGCACCTCCAAGCCTTGCACAAAATTTCCCTGGGCTTGCTCTGCCCAGGCAGAGGAGGGAGGGAGTGAGGGAGGGAGGGAGGGAGGGAGAGAGAGAGAGAGAGAGAGAGAGAGAGAGAGAGAGGGAGATTGAGAGGAGAGAGAGAGAGAAATTACCCCTGAAAGCTGGCAGCTGAACTCAGGTCAAACTTTGTCAGGTGCCTGGTCTGGAAGCTTGACTTTGGGGACACTGTCTGGAGGAGCTGGGGTGGGGACTGGGGGGCTGCTATCTTGGAACTGCAGGCTTCCTGGAGGCGGGGAGTGGAGAGGACCGTCTGGACCAGCCATGTGCCAGTCATACCAGGTCAACCTGGACATGGACCAGCAGCCTGGCCAAGGGCCTGTGAGCCCACTAATGAGCACAGGGAAACTGGCAGAGGCGGGCTGGGAAGAGAAAGAGAAGCACGGCAGCCTCCAGCCTTGTTTCCCCTCCTTTTCATAAGGCAAAAAGAGGGGAGGGGTGTGTATGAGAGAGATCCCAGGGATCAGGGCTGGTGTTACTTGCTAGCTGAGCAAATACTGGCTCCCACTACTTCTAGTTAGGGGCAGCACAGGGACAGGAGGCCTGGGACACCTTCAAGTTCATTCTGTGCTGGAGTGAAGAGGGAGTGGAACTCATGGGCAAAAGTATGGCCCAGTGAAGTAACCCATTTGACAGGATGCTGCATTGTCCTGTGTGCCACCCAGCTTTGAGATCGCCCCCACTGTACTGAAAGAAGCTTTGGTGCTGTGGTCTCTTTTTCTCTCTGTGTGTGTGTCTCTATTTAAAAAAAATGAACTTATGAAGTCTAATGGCATTTCTCACCAGCTGTGGAGCACTGAGAAGACTCATGCCAGTTACTCTTGAAGGGTTTATTTTGCTGTTATTATGGTCACATTTTAGAGCTTTAAAAAGAGCAGTTGGGAGCTACTCTGCTATTTCCAATGCTGATACCATCTTCCCAGACAATAGTGGCTAAAGCCTACCTGCACTTAGCTGTGGGGCTCATGCAAAAATTAGGGAAGTCATTGGTCCCTTGGAATATACCTAAAATAGACTTCCTAACTTCTTCCAACATGAAGACCCCAAATCTCACCTTCTATATTCTTACCTTCGGGTTCCTGATGACTTAACAATTTGTTCTGCTTTATATCTTAATGCTTTTCAGCCACCAAGTTGCAGATGCTATCATGATGCCAACCTGACTTCCCTGGGCAGACGACCTCACCAATATGTCCTGGAACCTCTCCTCCTCAGAGTCCTGCCCCAATATTCAGATGATAGGAACAGGCTGGGGGTATGGAACAAGCAGCCAGTGTCCATGTCCAGTGGAGAAGATTACAGAAATCAGACCTCCCACCTTCTGCATCCATAAAGAATTTTGGTCCAAACTCCCAGAGGGATAAAGAATAGGGCAGCTTCCAATGAAGGGGATGGGACAAGGAACTCTGGTGATTGGAATTGTATGGAATTGTACCCCTCTTATCGCGCAATCTTGTTGGTTATTATTAAAGCACTAATTAAAAAAAAAAGACAAATAAAAAAAAAAAGAGCAGTTGGTGCAGTGGATGGAGCTGCTCTGGACTCGAGGGCATAGTGAGTTAATCTGTGACATCAGGTACGCCAGGATGATAACTATGGATCTCTCTCTCATGAACAAATGGAAATAAACATATATTTTTAAAAAGAGAAACAAAGGGCATCTCTTGCTTTCCAGAATCTTTTTGTTTTGTTTTGTTTTTGTTCTTCAGGGTTATCACTGGGGCTCAGTGTCTGCACTGCTCCTGAAGGTTCTTTTTTTCCCTTTTGTTGCCCTTGTTGTTTATCATTGTTGTTCTCTCCAACCCAGAGAGTGTGTGCCCGGGAAGAGGCACCCCCACGCTAACCCGGCAAGTTTGTACATACATTGCATTTCCTAGTTTTCTTTCTTTTTAAAAAAATATTTATTTATCCCTTTGTTGCCTTTGTTGTTTTTCATTGTTGTTATAGTTATTGTTGTTGTCGTGGTTAGATAAGACAGAGAGAAATGGAGAGAGGAGGGGAAGACAGAGATGGGGAGAGACAGACACCTGCAGACCTGCTTCACCAACTGTGAAGCAACTCCTCTGCAGGTGGGGAGCCAAGGGCTTGAACTGGGATCCTTAAACCAGCCCTTGCGCTTTGTGCCACGTGTGCTTAACCTGCTGCGCTACCACCCAACTCCCTATTTCCCAGTCTTCCATATAACAATACAACCCCCACTAGGTCCTCTGTCATCCTCCTTGGACCTGTATTCTACCACCCACTCACCCCAGAGTCTTTTACTTTGGTGCAATACACCAATTCCAGTTCAGGTTCTACTTGTGTTTTCTCTTCTGATCTTGTTTTTCTACTTCTGCCTGAGAGTGAGATCATCCCATTTTCGTCCTTCTGTTTCTTTTTTTTTAAAATTTATTTCTTTATTGGGGAATTAATGTTTTACATTCAACAGTAAATACAATAGTTTGTACATGCATAACATTCCCCAGTTTCCCATTTAACAATACAACCCCCACTGTGTCATTTATCGTCCTTCATGGACCTGTATTCTCCCCACCCACCCACCCCAGAATCTTTTACTTTGGTGCAATATGCCAGTTCCAGTTCAGGTTCTACTTGTGTTTTCTCTTCTGATCTTGTCTTTCAATTTCTGCCTGAAAGTGAGATAATCTAATATTCATCCTTCTGTTTCTGACTTATTTCACTTAACATGAATTTTTTAAGGTCCATCCAAGATCGACTGAAAATGGTAAAGTCACTGTTTTTAATAGCTGAGTAGTATTCCATTGTGTATATATACCACAACTTGCTCAGCCACTCATCTGTTGTTGGACACCTGGGTTGCTTCCAGGTTTTGGCTATTACAAATTGTGCTGCCAAGAACATATGTGTACACAGATCTTTTTGGATGGATGTCTTGGAGGAACCTTTTTTTTTTTTTTATCTTATTATTTTTCCAAAGGAACAGTTAATATGCTCAGGATGAATCTGGAAGCGAAAGGCTTCCCATTCCCCCTTCCACTTCCACTGAGCCTGCCTTCTTGCAGTGGTAGTGAACTGTTAAGACTCATTGTGGACTTTGTTCTGGGAGGGGGGAAGTCCAGGAGGCAAGAACCCCTAATATAGCTCCTGGCCTTCTAACCTCCCCCCATGTCAGTCTGCAGAACCACTTCTACCTGTGAAACAGGCTGACAGTTTGGATGCTGGGATAGTAAGCATGGGTAAGATACCATGTTGACCTCACCAATGTGTTCCTGAACCTCACCTCTTCAGAGCCCTACCCCAATAGGGAAAGATAGAAACAGACTAGGCATATGGATCCACCTGCCAATGTGCATGCTCAGTGGAGAAGCAATTACAGAAGCCAGACCTCCAACCTTCTGCAGCCCATAAACAATTTGGTCCATACTCCCAGAGGGGGAGAAATGATAGGGGAAGATGACCAGAGGGTTATGAACCCCAATTCTATCAGGACCCAGAGGGAGAAGAGGAAAAAAGGAAGGGCATTCAGTGCCCCGGCCTGTGGGGTTATCGACGGAAACCTAGGGTAGGGGGCAAGAGAATGGAGGGGACAAGAGACACGAAGAATGAGAGCAAGTCAAGAGGTCTGATCAAAGAAAGCATTCTCCAGGCCATAATAGCTGAAAATTTCTCTAGTCTAGACAACACCAAAGACATAAAGATTCAAGAAGCCCAGAGGGTCCCAAACAGAATTAACCCAGACCTAAAGACACCAAGATATGTCATACTTAGATTGGAAAGGAATAAGGATAAAGAAAGGATCCTCAAGGCTGCAAGAGAAAAACAAAGAGTCACCTACAAAGGAAAACCCATAAGATTAGCAGCAGACTTCTCCATACAAACACTACAGGCCAGAAGAGAATGGCAAGATATCTATCGAGTGCTCAATGAGAAAGGCTTTCAGCCAAGAATACTATATCCTGCTAGATTGTCATTCAGACTAGATGGAAGCATCAAAACCTTCTCAGACAAGCAACAGTTGAAGGAAGCAACCATCACCAAGCCTGCCTTGAAAGAAGTTCTGAAAGGTTTCCTATAAACAACCAGACCACCACAAATAGAACATATATCAAAACACTCTAAAACTTTACAAGAATGGTGTTAAAATATCTTCAATCTTTGATATCAATAAATGTGAATGGCCTGAATTCACCTATTAAAAGACACAGAGTAGGAAGATGGATCAGAAAACACAACCCAACAATATGTTGTCTACAGGAAACTCACCTAACGTAACAAGACAAACACAGACTTAAAGTGAAAGGATGGAAAACTATCATTCAAGCCAATGGCCCACAAAAAAGGGCAGGAACAGCTATTCTCATATCTGACATGATAGACTTTAAAATACATAAGATTAAAAAAGATAGGAATGGACACTACTTAATGCTCAGAGGATCAGTCAATCAAGAGGACTTAACAATTATTAATATCTATGCACCCAATGAGAAGCCATCTAAATACATCAAACTTCTACTGAAAGAGCTATAGCAATATATTAACAGTAACACAATCATAGTAGGGGACTTCAACACCCCACTATCTCAACTTGACAGATCATCCAGGAAGAAAATCAGTAAAGACATAAGGGAGCTAAATGAAGAGATAGATAACCTAGAACTATTGGACATTTTCAGAGTCATTCAGAGCAAGTTGTGGTATATATACACAATGGAATACTACTCAGCTGTAAAAAATGGTGACTTCACCGTTTTCAGCCGATCTTGGATGGACCTTGAAAAAATCACGTTGAGTGAAATAAGTCAGAAACAGAAGGATGAATATGGGATGATCTCACTCTCAGGCCGAAGTTGAAAAACAAGATTAGAAAAGAAAACACAAGTTGAACCTGAAATGGAATTGGAGTATTACACCAAAGCAAAAGACTCTGGGGTGGGTGGGTGGGTGGGGTGAATACAGGTCCATGAAAAATGATGAATGAAATAGTGGGGGTTGTATTGTTAAATGGGAATCTGGGGAATGTTATGCATGTAAAAAAAAAAAAAAAGAAGAAGTAGAAACGCAAAGCAGAAATTGACTGAGTTTGGAGTATGGCACCAAAGTAAGAAAGCAGAGGTACACTAGAGTTTGCAGTGAGTACCTCCCTAATACTTCCTCTCCACTTTTCCAAGCTTTGGGTCCATGATTGCTCAACAATTTGTTTGGCTTTGTATGTTAACTCTCTTTTCAGTCACCAGGTTCCAGGTATCATCAGGATGCCGGCCAGACTTCCCTGGATTGAAGACACCACCAATGTGTCCTGGAGCTCAGCTTCCCCAGAGACCCATCCTACTAGGGAAAGAGAGAGGCAGACTGGGAGTATGGACCGACCAGTCAACGCCCATGTTCAGCGAGGAAGCAATTACAGAAGCCAGACTTTCTACCTTCTGCAACCCTCAATGACCCTGGGTCCATGCTCCCAGAGGGATAGAGAATGGGAAAGCTATTGAGGGAGGGGGTGGGATATGGAGATTGGGCGGTGGGAATTGTGTGGAGTTGTACCCCTCCTACCCTATGGTTTTGTTAATTAATCCTTTCTTAAATAAATAAATAATAATAAAAAAAAAGAGGTCTGATCAAGCTTTGAAAATTTTATTTTGCAGTCACAATTTATGCACAAAAAAGGAGGAAGTTCTGCTAAGGTAGTGTGGGAGGGAGGTGGGTGAGCAACTTTCCAAACAGTTAGATGGTAATCACAGTTACAATGATCGGAATGTCTGCTCGCAATGATCGGAATGTCCATTCACCGGTTATGTGAGAGACTTAGCTAAGGTTTTGGCTCCCGGCATGTCCTCCCTATTTACAATTTAATTGAGGTGGCAATTGAGGGTAAAAGTTAGGAATCTTATCAAGAGATAATCAGGCATTAACCAGAGGGGAGAAGTATTGACCTGATTTCTCCTGCGAGGTAAATATAGAACTGATCTTCCCGCATCTTATACGGCTCGGGAGGGGAGGAAGAGCCATTATTTCTAAGGTGAGGAAAACCCATGGCGAAGAGTTTTGATGACTGACACCAATCTCCATGCAAATCAGGTTAGCTTCACGGGGGACTCAGAGGCAGACTATAGGGTCCTCCCCCTGCAGTTCTTAGTCCTGCACCCCTTACCGGTGCCCACGCCACGCCAAGGCTGGCGTGCATAAGTCTGAGTTTTATGCAGCTCCTAAAAGAGGTCTGTCACCCTCAGGTTCAGCCAAGCCTCTGTCAGCCAAATCAAGTCTGTGGTAATATATTTGTAAGGGTTTCGATGCCAAGGAGTCAATTTGTTGTTTTATAAAGCCAATAATCTTTTTAAAAATAAAGGGTCCCAAGGTAATCATTAACAAGAGACTAATCAGGGGTCCCATAAGGGGCATCAAAATGTCCTAGTGCGCCACCAGCAAGTCTAAGGGAAGCAGTCAGTGGATGTGATGTCCAGGGGAAGAAACAGCACATCTGGTCCTCTGGTCATCGTCGGCACCAACTGATGAAATTTTTCTTCTTCATAGAGGGTCAGCTGTGGAACAAGCAAAACTAGGAAGCAAGGACCAGGTAGAGAAGAATCAACATGAAAATATAGGGTGGTGTTGTACCAAAACACAAACAGAGGAGGTGCATACACATTAGAAGTCAAGGTGAGGTTCCTTTAACATGAGGAATATTTTGAGAAAAGCGAGTAGTCAATAAACATGTAAGGATGAAGTCAGCAGTGGTAGGTCAGCAGAAAGAGAAGACTTGGATAGGCTGGTGTGGTTAGCTGGACTATATACTGCCATGGCGTCCTTTGTGGTAAGGACTTGCCAACAGGGACTCTGTGGATTTTGTAAGAGCAATAATGTCATCCACCATAATAAAAGGAAAACAAAACATGGACATCCAGTTTTGAAAAAGAGAAAAAGGGAATATGTCTCTGTGACTGGAAAAGTGAGTGGCTTTGTCAATGAGATATAATAAATGGACAATTCAAATTTTTGTAAATATTAAAAAGGCTTAGTATAGTTACTTCATTGACACTTTAGCCAACTGAATATTGGGGGGTGCATTCCCCTTCTTTTTTTATTAATTAAGCTTAAGGGTTTTAGTTTTTCTTGTTTGAGCTGTAGCCCACATACATTTGGAAAAAATACCAACTGAGAAAGAAAAAATGTTTTTGTTTACTAAACATGGGCAGGTGAATTACATCAATCTGCCAGAGAGCATTGGCTTTTATCAATGGGGATTAATCTTAAAAGTCTGAATAGCAGGATCTTAATTAAACAATGCAGGAGCCAGTAAAGTGCTCTCACTATGGCAGGTCAAGCGTTAAAATTTTAAGAGGCTTGTAAAAAAATGAGAAAAATTTTAGGATATGAGTGAATTTAGGAGTCATCACACACCCATAAATAAAAAATGAAAAATGTTTAGTTTTAAATCTTACCATATGAGCAGTCAGTTCTTCATGTGCAGATGTACCTATAATTATTTACTTAGGGAGAGAACTTATACCAAGTTAATTGATGATCTAATGGTTAGAATTGGCTTAAGTTCTTTTATATGATTTTAGAAGGCTCTTTATTAAAATATACCAGTATGTTATAGAAAGTCAATACCTAATGTGTTGACATGATAAAATGTTTACCATTTTTAGCATTATTTTAAACTGATTAGACAGTTTAAGCACACTATTATAACTTAGTTTACTAAGATTTTTACTCATCACAAAGCTATCATGAGTAAGCATAGATATAAAACTCTTAATAGATTTTGCTCTTTAGAACTCTAATATGGCAACTTAAAAGGCTAAAATAAAACCTCATAGCTTAATTGTTCAAAGTACTAATTTTGTTAAATCAGGATTTGCCAAAACAAATCTATCAGACCAGAAGCACCATGCATTAACTTAATTTATCAAGAAGAAACCTCTGACTGTGTCTTAAAACAAGCCAGATAATTTTTTTACTCTCTAAAAGAACTGATTAAAGTTTGACAAGTAGAATCTGTACTCTCAAAAGCCAATTATTTGATAATAATTTTTGTAGTTTTTCTAAATAGGGGAGTTATCTCAGTAACAACTTTATTAGAAGGAGTAAGTCACTGTAAAAGCAAAAGTAACTAACTCATGAGTAAGATTTAAAAATCTCTTGGGAGTCTGGCTGTAGCACAGTGGGTTAAGCGCAGGTGGCGCAAAGCACAAGGACCGGCATAAGGATCCCGGTTCAAACCCCGGCTCCCCACCTGCAGGGGAGTTGCTTCACAGGCGGTGAAGCAGGTCTGCAGGTGTCTATTTTTCTCTCCTCCCCTCTGTCTTCCCCTCCTCTCTCCATTTCTCTCTGTCCTATCCAAAAACAACAACAACAATAATAACTACAACAATAAAACAACAAGGGCAACAAAAGGGAATAAATAAATTAAATAAATATAAAAAAATCTCTTAACAAGTTTTAAAATAAAAGTTTTAACTGGAACATTTTTGTCTATATCAGACATAAAACTCTCTTAACTTTTTACCTAGTCTCTCATGTTTTAATATCTAGAGTTCTTTTTTAGGGAAACCAGGGGCATACTTCTTGAATAAAATGTAAAAAGGTTAGCTAAAACATCTATACAGCTCTACATTAGGCCGCCCCATATTTATTTGATAAGTTTTATTTGGAAAAAAAAATTTTTTTTTACATACCTTATTTAAATTAAACCTCATTTATCAGAGAAAAAGCCTCTGGCGTTAGATAATTAACATAACCATTGTGTTATCTTTTACTAACCCAAGCCAGTTTTGCCTGTTTAGTTGAGAAAGTATTTAAAAAACTTTTTTTTTTTGAAATCACTTAAACAATTTAAAGTAAAATGTTAAACTTTGTTTGTTAGGATCTTTGCTTATCACAAAGCTATCACACCCTTAGGGCAGCTATGAACAAGGGTGGGCACACAACTTAATTGATATTTCACTTTGATTTGGATAGGTAACTTAAAAAGCTAAGATAAACCTTATAGCTGAAATGTTCAAAATAAATTTTTACTGTTAACATTTCTTTTAGATGACCATTTTACTCTAAATAATTTTGTTGAATCACATCTGCCAAATGAAAAATTTTTATCAGGCCAGGAATACCACATTTAACCCTTTTTTCCTGGCAAGGCCACTGCTCTACACTGACTGGGTTATTAGAAAGCCAGTTCAAACATGGAATTAACAAATTAACAAACAGTGGCAGTTGGTATTGGGGTGCTGTTAAGGTTTACAATTCTCACAAGAGGGAGAGAGACTGCAGGGGCATTTTACCATGCCTAGAGATCTCAGAAAATCTTTTAACTAATGAATTGATGCTGATATTAGCTATCAGAAGGACGAAACTGTCCTATGTTTTACTCTGGTAAAGGTGTGCCAACTCTATGAGTCGGGATCTTTAAAACCACATTTAGCTTAACTAAATCTTATTTAAAACTTAAAACAACCTTTAGTTACTTAGGGGTTAACACACATTAATGGAGACAAGGTACAGACTTAAAACAGACATTCTTGGTGAAAAGAAAAATTTTCCTTTTAAAAAACCGCTCTGGTTTTTGGATTCCTAATTCACAGACTCTCTACCCTCCCCGCCCCCCAGGAGGGGCGTTTGTGGCTAAGAATGATTGACTGCAGTCTTTGCCAATCTGTGGAGCAGTAGCTCTGTGCCGTGATTGGCTGCACGGATGGAACAGGTGGTCTTAGTTTACCGCGCACGGAGAAAAGTCTTTGAAATTCTTTTTCTGGGCTAAGGTACATTTTACAGTTTTAAAGAAACAATTTATTAAATTTCTATCAAAATTATGTACTGGTTCTCTGATTAATAGTTTTTAAGTTAAAGAGAATGTTTTGTTTGATTGATTTTATTCTTTCTTTAGAGAATAGCTTGCTAGCCAGGTAAGATCTCACTCAGAACTGATTTAATGCTTTCTGAGAGCTCTGGTGGTAGCCAGAGGGAAAAACCTGGATCTTTTTTTTTTTGCTGGCTAGTTTTAAGATAATGCCAAATAAAGAGCCCACAGTTCTTTAACTATTGTAAATGGTCTCGTTTTTCTTGTACTAATTTTCTAAGGGAAGCTGTTTTTTGTGCTAGTTGAGTTTTAGCCTTGGTGGTGTTGGCCAAGTCGAGGACCGGAGCACAAAATGGAGGGGTGGTGGCATAGGGAGGTGGTCTGGACAAAGAAGAGCCTAGGTGGCCAGTCAGGACTATGATATTTGGCCATCTCTCCATCAAGGGATAGGCCTCTTCAGGAGAAAGACTATCATCAGGCCCATCTTTGGCGGGGGGTCTTAAGGTTGTCAAAGAGGGGTAAATATTAACAGGAGGGGACTTAGCAGGCGCCTCAGGGATGGGGTCTCCTGAATCAGGCATGGGAATAGAGACAGACTCACAAACAGAAGGTTATGTCTTAAACAGTTTCCTACTCTGGCCCATCTTTTTTCATCAGTAGTCCCTTCTAAGGGAAACTATGGACAAACATCATTCACAAAATCAAAAAACTTCTTGAGATCCTTTTTCTTAACCCTTACTCCTCATGTCTTGAAGGACTCTTTGAGGCCCTTAAGCAACAAATCATGTTTACTCAATGCTTGTCCCATAATTGTGTCGCTCTTTCTTACCTCAAAACGGATCAATCTCACAGACGGGTAAATCTGTGGCGATCACCACGCGAATCTTCACTCACTCTGGGCTAAAGCGGCGATCCTATGCGAACCTTCACTCACTCCTTCTCTGAAGTGGTGGTCCTATGCTCCTTGGTTGACCATCGGGGAGCATCGTTCTCTTGGACCCCAGACCCAAAAAGGTCCCACGTCAGGCGCCAGGTGCCCTGGCCTGCGGGGTTATCGATAGAAACCTAGGGTAGGGGGCAAGAGAATGGAGGGGACAAGAGACACGAAGAATGAGAGCAAGTCAAGAGGTCTGATCAAGCTCTGAAAATTTTATTTTGCAGTCACAATTTATGCACAAACAAGGAGGAAGTTCTGCTAAGGTAGTGGGGGAGGGAGGTGGGTGAGCAACTTTCCAAACAGTTAGATGGTAATCGTAGTTACAATGATCAGAATGTCCGCTCACAATGATCGGAATGTCCGTTTACCGGTTATGTGAGAGACTTAGCTAAGGTTTTGGCTCCCGGCAATTCAGAAGTAGCAACAGGTGTATGTGTGAGTTAGGAAAAAGAAAGCAGGACCATAGAAAGAAAAAAAAAAGAACAAATATACATATATATATATGGAGAGAGAGAGGGAGATAAATAATAGTTAACATATCTCTGTGACCATGGGAGAACCACTGTAGTTTCCAACAAAGGGAATGGAGACACAGAACTCTGGTGGTGGGAACAGTATGAAATCATACCCATTATCTCCACAATTTTGTATATCAATATTAAATCACTAATAAATAAATTTTTTTGTTAAAAAAAAGTACTAAAACTACAAAAAAAAAAAAACTACCCTGGTCTCCAGTGTCAGATTCTAAGCACAATGAAACATCCTCACTGTCTACAAAAATGAAGGTGACACAGGCTGTGTGTGACTCAGGCAGCTGGCCCACGTTTGACTTCATGGTCATATCTGATCTCAGCACTGGGATGGGGGGGTAATAGTGTTAGCCACTGACCACTTAGCAAACTTCTACCTTAATTTATTGGCATCTCCATTTACAGGAAGCTGCCTTGTTCGTACATAGACTTTGACCTTTGACCACAGGCTGGCCTGGGTACCTTGTGGAGGGGAACTGAGGAATATTCTTCTTACCCCTTTAAGTTCTTCTCAAGCTGGTTAATTAATCAAAGCAGCCTCAGCAGGTGGGCAGTGCCAGGAGCCATTTCTCTGCTTGATAGATGATAAGCTTTGAAACAATGGAAGCCCTCGAGACAAGTGTTAATTCCCCCCTGGGCAGGCCATTTCCCCTCAGGTAAACCATTTATCAGTAATCAAGTGAGTCAACACACAGTTGTGGTAACAAACATGGTTTCAGCCATTTGTTGCAAGGAACATTCCGCTTTGAAGTTTGCTCCCCTCCCCCTCCTCCAGCATTCCCTCTCCTTCCCCAAAGCCTTATAATGCCTGTGAACACAATAAAATTTTGCAGCTTGATCAGAAACTTGTCTTGCTGTCGTTCTTTCGCGTCTCGTGTCCCTTTCATTCCAGGTCTTTTAGCCCCTGTTCACCGCCCTGCTGGTCGGGGCAGGGCAGGAAGGAAAAATCAATTAAAATGTTGTATATGCCAGGGTCTGACTGAGCATAAGCACTTGATTTGCAGCGGTGGAGAAGAAGGCTTATACACTGAGTTAAGCGGTGGGGTACAGGCCTGGGGTATCAGGGAGAGAAAAAGAGGGTGACTTTTGTCTCTACTGAAATATAGAGAAGATTCTCAGAAAGAAATTTGGAAGGCTATCTTGTATTTGGTATAATACCCTCTAGATTCTTCTATCGTCTAGGAGGGTAAGCCAGTGAGAACTGTAATCTGTTCCCCAGTTAAGGGAAGAGCAAGAGCTACGCTTCAGCGCCCAGGTTTCAATTGACCTTGGCTGGGAAGCATCAGCAGCAAAAACCGTTCTAAGCACCTTCACGTGATTCCTCTCCCCTCCTTTCTGGGGAGTAGTTCTTTCCTATTTCCCAGTACTTGAGAGTGAAAACTGTTTTTTTTTAAATTTTTTAAATATTTATTTATTTTCCCTTTTGTTGCTGTTTTTTTTATTGTTGTTGTAGTTATTATTATAGTTGTTATTGGTATCATTGTTGTTGGGTAGGACAGAAGAATGGAGGAGGGGAAGACTGAGAGGGGGAGAGAGAAAGACAGACACCTGCAGACCTGCTTCACCACCTATGAAGCGACTCCCCTGCAGGTGGGGAACCAGGTGCCTGAACTGGGATCCTAACTCCGGTCCTTGTGCTTCATGCCACGTGCACTGCTGCCCGACTCCCTGAAAACTCTGTTCTAAGTGTAAAGCTGTAGGCCACATGGTTAAGTAAAGAGGCACATGTGTCAGAGTGATGCTGTGCTCCTCTCTTCTCTTGCTAATAAAATTAAAAAGAAAATTAGTCACTCCTATGAATTTACCCAAAGGACAATAAAACACTAATTCAAAGGTACACATGCACCTCTATGTTCATAGCTGCATTATTCACAATAGCCAGAGAATGGAAGCAGCCTAAATGCCCATCAACAGATGACTGGATAAAGATGTTATGGGAGATATATTCCATGGAATACTACTCAGCAATCAAAAAAGATCATGTTGTGTCTTGGGACAAAATGGATGGAATAGGAAGTGATTACGCTTAGCTAAATAAGAGATGAAAGACAACTAGCAGATGGTTCCACTCATTTGTGGAATCTGGAGAACGAACGGACACACATGCACTTGCTAAAAAGAAAGAACGAAACAGAAACAAGCACATTGTTTCTCAAACTTGGTGAGAACTCTGGCGGTTATCTTTGGGAGGTGGGAGGGTGAAGACACAGAATTTTGGTGATGGATGTGGTGTGGAAATATACATTATAATCTTATTATGTAACGAATAAAAACAAAAAATCAATCTTTATATTTTTTATAAGTGTGTCTATTTACTTGGGCGGGGAGAGAGAGAGAGAGAGAGAGAGAGAGAGGAACAGGGTATCATTCTGACATAGGCAGTGCTGGGTTGTACTCATTTCAGAAGCAGTCTTCCTTGAGTAGCTGGCCTGGCCTCCCTTTGGAGACTGAGGCAGTCCCTACCCTACCATGCTAAGTTATAGTGAAGACAAGTTCCTGGAGTGGCAAATGGGAGGGCTTATGCTGAGGATATTGATGTAAGTGACCAGTGATGGTGGAGAGCAGAGTCAATTAGAGGTCTAGGTCTATCATGTCTGCGTGGGAATCCAAGGATTCCCTGACTGGGGCCCCAGATGATGGGGTGGCCCAGGCACATGTTTTTATGAAGCCATAGCTTCCCCCATCATCTACATATAAGACCAATTCTATGCTCTCTGAGACTGGAAAGAAAAACAGGATGCTGAATTGAAAATATACTTAGATGTTCATTTAGCATGGTCAATTAGTTGCTGAGACCATGCCCCAAATTTCTAATGGGTGCTCTACTTGATGGGTCAGGCAGAGGCCTCAGACAAGGTGACAACTCCAGCACAGAGAGGCACCCGGTTGATGATAATGTTTGTCAGAAACCTGACAGGCAAAAGCAGGTTGGAATGCTACTATCTGCCAACAAACTGGCTGACGCCAAGCCTGCAGGCAGTTGACTGACAGCCTGTTTAGAAGAAGGTTGCTTACATGATAATAGGGCCATTTTGTATGCTTGGTAATGCTAATCTATGCAAATCTAACAGTAAAGCTTTCCCTCAGCCAACTGTGGACCTCCTGGCTGACTGGATTCCTAACATTTTTATGTAATGCTTACACTTTTTTTAAAATTGCAAATTACCCATCTACTACTGCTACGAATAGTCTGAGGCCACTTCTAGTTTGTGGATGTGATGTGATGTGTATTTTTAATTGAAGATGCCCTTCAAGTGAGAGGGCTGTACATCTCCAATCTTAGAAAGTCTGCACAGTGCCTTCATTTTCTTCTCTTCATTCAAAGTTCGTGATACTGAGTCAAAATCACCTATCTCCTTAAGCACTACAGGCTGCCACTAAGTTGTTACCTTTATGATCTTAAAGAATTCAGGTGTGTAAAACTACATTTCCCAGAATTCCTGGCACCTAGCAAGCAAGGAAAGGAAAAGTTCCTAGAAGGAAGAATGCAAGGCAAGGATCTTTGACTCTGGGTCATACATACTGGAAGCAGAGGAAAAAGGGCAAGAAACAGCAGCAGAAAGATGAAAGGAGGACATGCCGTTGGAACTGAGGTGAACGGAAGACGTGTGTGTGTGTGTGTGTGTGTGTGTGTGTGTGTGTGTGTGTGTTATCTTAGACAGTTCATGTCTGAGTGCTGTTCACTGTCTCTAATTTTAGACAATAAAATCCCCTTTTCAAATAGTTAATTAGTATGTTTGTTGGTATTTTTTTTTAGTAGCACCCAAAAGGTATGTATCAAATTAGTGATTTCTATACTAATACAATTAAGAACTCCATATTAGTTGGGAACTCTCCCTGTAACACTAGGTTGCTGGAAAGCCTGTGTGTGCATGGAGGGGGGCAGATTTTTGTCATTCACATTTTGTAGAGAGGGCATGGTAGTGCAGAAAAGTTATGACCTCCCCCTAGTGGCAACTAGAGCAAGAGAGTTGTCCTCAGGTTTCCAGTTACTTACTGTAATTTTAAAAAATGATTTATTTATTTATTTTGGATAGAGACAGAAATGGAGAGGATAGGGGAGAGAGACCTGCAGCACTGTTTTCAGCACTCCTGAAAACTAGCCCCCCCCCCCCCACAGGCGGGGGTAGGGGACTTTAACCTGGTCCTTGTACACTGTAATGTGTACGCTCAACCATGTGCACCACCACCTGGTACTGTACATTTTACATTCTCCCGCTAGGTCCCCACTTGGTGATGACTGACACATGTGGGGACATCAGGGGGGAGTTCCTCTAGGTTCTCTTCAATAGGGATGTGTAATCAAAACAACAGTAGAGGCTAGCAAAAGACAAGGAACACTTTCATTTGCATGTACTAGGGGGAGCGGGAGCTCAATCCTGAGTCCTTATAATTGGTGAGCATTTGATGAAAAAGGGAATCTGGGCTGTCTAAGCAATTTGCCTGATGAGAGGCTGCTACTCTCATATCTTGACACTACCTGTCTTGATTCTCCACCTCCCCACTTTTTGTATATCTATATTTATATATTAAGTGATGGTTACTGTTGCAGCTTATTTGAGGATGATACCAAGCAGCTTTTGTTCCCTGCCACAATTCCTTTAAAAATATTTATTTTATTTTAATGAGAGAGATACAGAGAAAGGAAGAGAGAGAGAGAGAGAGAGAGAGAGAGAGAGAGAGAAAGAGAGGTCAACGCTGGAGAGTGAACCTGGGGCTCCAGAAGCTCAGGCCTGAAAGTCTTTCACATAACCA
This sequence comes from Erinaceus europaeus, assembly GCF_950295315.1. Lineage (NCBI taxonomy): Eukaryota > Metazoa > Chordata > Mammalia > Eulipotyphla > Erinaceidae > Erinaceus > Erinaceus europaeus. Next base: position 61,493,143 of record NC_080167.1, read on the forward strand.
TCAGGCTGTCTTCCCAGCCACCCACTTGCCACCTCCTACTTCCTGTGAGTGAAACAGGAGGAGGAGGCTACAAAGTAGCAGTTTGCACAGCTGGCAAGTGAAAGATCCAAGATCTCATTTCCCCAGTCTGTCTCCAAAGCTCCTGATGATGCTACTTACTCCCCTCATCATGTCTCACTCAGGTTCTGAAGGCAATGATACTGTCACTCATACCAGAGTGACTAGCTAGCTTAGCCAATAGTCACCACTGATTTGTTGAGGGAGGGTTAGTAATAACTGTTTCATCTGAAAAATACTCAAGTCCAGACCTCTCCTACATATATTTGCATTTAATAAGTCTGGATTAATAGCCAGCAAAAGTTATTTTTATTTATTTTTTAATTAGTATATTAATGAGGGGAGGGAGCAGAGCATTTCTTAGCTCTGTGTAGGG